>NW_028245407.1:0-68539 GCF_964263255.1 Lissotriton vulgaris
TGACACCTCGCTCTCTTTTCTGGTCCTAGATGGTTGTTCTTTTTCATCATCTTCAATGACCTCAGGGTCTCGAGATCTCCATACATTCTGCCATTGCAATATGGCTGAGATACCCGCCACCCCCTCTCAACACAATCCCCAAGGATGGGAAACCGGAAACAGTTCTGAAGTTTTTGGAAGACGGGAGGGAGTGACCCTCCCGGCCGTATTTATTAAAATATGAAACAAAATTAAAACATTAAATCAACAGTTTCATATTATGTACAATTTCATTACCACATTGCGATGTTTGGCTAACCTTAACATATCCTCTAATACAAAGGTTCTCCTAGCCGAACTAACATCCTACCAACATTTACTTAACTTTTGAAATTGTACATCCTAACGTTTAAGGGCCAACGGCAAGGTCGTAACCGGTGTCAAGATCCCTAACCCAGACATATCCCCCTCACTTGTGAGGGGCGGCACGGAGGCATACCTCAAGTGCAACTACCAATTTCCCTTGACTTGACGGGGGCCCCAATAAAACTCGACGCCACTTAAAGGTCGTACGAGGACTCGTGTGAGGTATCTAGAAGGTAGCGTAGACCCCCCCCCAAACCCCACACAACTTACCACATCTGCCGTCGCAGACGTCCTGGCCCCGGGAAATTCCCTAGGAGGGGGCTGTAACCCCTCCTACCCATGAAGGGGCCTTGACCGCCTTCCCTTTCCTTTCGGCGACCCATCCTTAGAAGGGACCGCCTCCCCGTTGAGGGGCCAATGGCCACCTCCCCCGAACGCCCCCATCCGTAATGGGTGACGCCCACTCATAGGGATCTTCCAATTAGTGCTCACCGATCATGACCTTACCGCCCGACCAAAATAAATACGACAATGATAACTAACTAACTAAAGACTAAATATAACAGACAGTAGCAACAACAACTTTATTCAAAGCATGCTTACTGATGAACACTAAAGCAGAATTACTTTATTTGCAAAACATAACACAAAACGATCATTCTTTATTGCATACTCAAAATATTCACGATAATACCACAACCTGTAAACGAAAAACAGAATTATTCATCAAACTTTATTTAAAACCACTCGCTGTCTTCAGGGGCTGGTGGGTGGGTCAAAATTGGCTCTTCGTTCCGTCTCGAGCTCACGTGCAGCGAGGAGGTGCAGCTTCAGAGCACAGGAACAAGAGGATGCTTTCTGGTCTTGTTCCTCCTTTTATCCGTCTTCAGGGCGGGCGTAAACCCGCCCCTGCCTGCCCCAAGGGCGTGGCCAGCCGCGTCAGTGTCTAGGCCAACCCACTCTAGGGCGGGAAAAGGCGCGCCCCGGCTACGCCGCTTCGGGCATACCAGCCGAGACTCGCCTCCCGCCCAAGATGGCTTCCCGGGGGGATCGTGGTACTCTGCCATACGTTCGGGGGGACCGATTGGTCGCCCCTTTCCATATGGCTGAGATACCCGCCACCCCCTCTCAACACAATCCCCAAGGATGGGAAACCGGAAACAGTTCTGAAGTTTTTGGAAGACGGGAGGGAGTGACCCTCCCGGCCGTATTTATTAAAATATGAAACAAAATTAAAACATTAAATCAACAGTTTCATATTATGTACAATTTCATTACCACATTGCGATGTTTGGCTAACCTTAACATATCCTCTAATACAAAGGTTCTCCTAGCCGAACTTACATCCTACCAACATTTACTTAACTTTTGAAATTGTACATCCTAACGTTTAAGGGCCAACGGCAAGGTCGTAACCGGTGTCAAGATCCCTAACCCAGACATATCCCCCTCACTTGTGAGGGGCGGCACGGAGGCATACCTCAAGTGCAACTACCAATTTCCCTTGACTTGACGGGGGCCCCAATAAAACTCGACGCCACTTAAAGGTCGTACGAGGACTCGTGTGAGGTATCTAGAAGGTAGCGTAGACCCCCCCCCAAACCCCACACAACTTACCACATCTGCTGTCGCAGACGTCCTGGCCCCGGGAAATTCCCCAGGAGGGGGCTGTAACCCCTCCTACCCATGAAGGGGCCTTGACCGCCTTCCCTTTCCTTTCGGCGACCCATCCTTAGAAGGGACCGCCTCCCCGTTGAGGGGCCAATGGCCACCTCCCCCGAGCGCCCCCATCCGTAATGGGTGACGCCCACTCATAGGGATCTTCCAATTAGTGCTCACCGATCATGACCTTACCGCCACAGGTCCGGATAGTTGACCGGCTATCCGGACCCCCCACCACACTCCTACCTAAAGGTCATGTTTTAACGTCTTCAGCCAAGCTATGAAGTCTCCTATGAGTAACTCATTCCCCACCCGAGACAAATGAACACCATCCCCCAAGTACATACTGTCATCATTAATACACCCATGCGAAATAGAATGCAGTGCATTGGAACGGAACAACCTACTCACTTTGTTATTAATTTTTCTCACAGAATGATTTACAGCAGAAACAGAAAAAGCCCCCCGCCACACTTTTCGTGGGATCATATGGGACCATGCAATTGTGCACCCTGGAACTCTCCTCGCTAACCAACTTACAGTGGAAAGCATCGCCTCCAGGAGAAGTCGTCTACCAATGGTGACCAAATCATTGCCCCCAAGATGTACTATGACTACAGACGGCGGTGACCTCGTCCGCCCTAGCAAACCCTCGAAAAATGATTGAAACTGGTCAATACAGAGACCGCCCTTTCCGTAGAAGGACACACTGTACCCGTATTCCCCAGCCACGTGCACCATGTCACCTGCCTTGAATACGTCCGCGGCACGCCTCACGTATGAGTGGCCCACGACCCACACCTCCTTTTTCACAGCCGGTGATGTCTGACCGCTGGCCCAGTGTTGGGTCGACTGCATAGTCCGCCCCGCCTCGTAGGCTTGCGTAACTGAAAAACCTAACAAAACAAGAAGCGTGAGTACATCATTACAGCTTCACAACATGTGCAAACGCACATACCTTTTATAACAATTGAAGGACCAACGCCCCACACGTTTAACTTGTTCCACATTCAGACCCCTGGCTGTAGCCTCTGTAGCAGCCCCTATCCGAAAGGAATGGGTCCCAAACTCGCCCGGGTTCAAGCCCGCAGCTGCAATCGACATCGCAAGCACCCGCTGAAACTGAAACCTTGTCAGTGGGGTGGTGTCCGCGTGTCTCAACAAGGTCCCCCCCCATGATGCCACCCTTTGTGTTAAATAATCCTCTAAACACTTCACTGGGCACATGGACGACCCGGGAATCCTGCGTATAATTATGCAGTCACCCATCCCACTCTGATCGGTCTTGGACCTCACAAACGAGACAGTCATTGTCTCCCCTCTGATCTGAACGTGCTCTGCGCACAGTCCTCCCGTCACATCCTGCTTGTTCCTCGCCACTAATTCGCTTACCCGCATAGCCCCATGAAATGCCAGCGTAAAAGCGGCTCGGAATAACACTGTCTCAAACTGAGATGAACATGTTGTAGGGAGTCTGGAAAATAACTGGGCCAACCTATCCAAACCTATCGGGCGCCTCTCATCTACTCTGCGACCCTCAAGGCGTTGCCACCCACGTAGCGCTTTTTGCACAACGAAAGACGCTGTCGGGTCCTGGATCCCATGAGCCCTAGCAACAAAGGAAATGGCAGCCCGATGCCTCTGGGCCGAGGCCACCGATTTCCCTGCCAGATGTAACGACATCAGAAAGTTCACTACCCATTCCTCCTGGCCCCAAAGCTCCTCTCTAGCAGTCCCCAAAAAGGCTAAATAGGACCGGAACGCCCCTTCATATGCCTTCCTCGTCCTGGGTGCTAAACTCTCTCCCACGAGGTTACGAAGTTCGGGGCACCGAGAGACCAGAGAGCTTCGGGAAAGGGTGCTGGCTCCGGGTCCGCTGTGGGAAGAAAACCCCAGAAGGCCTGCATACGAAAACGAGAAAGGGCATCAGCCGCCTGGTTCATTACCCCCGGGACATGTCTTGCTTTGAATAGCACATTTAATTGCATACACAGTAATACGATTTCCTTGAGCAGTCTCAAAATCCATTTGCATCGTGCTGCCTGGCTATTGATACACTCAACCACGGTCATATTGTCAGACCAAAATACCACAGAGTGATCTCTGAACCCTTCGGGCCACGTTCTGAGGGCCACCAAAATGGGGAAAAGTTCCAGGAAAGCAATGTTACTTGTCAGTCCACTGTTCTGCCACCATGCCGGCCATTTTTGTGCCGACCATCGAGTGCCGAAAATGGCACCAAAACCCATGCTCCCTGCCGAATCTGTCCACAGCCCCAGCTCCTCAGAGGACACGGCCGGTTTGTTCCAGACGACTCGACCATTGAAATCCGCCAGAAATGCCAATCAAATGCGCATGTCCTGGCGGACCTCTGCCGAGAGCCTTGTGCGATGATGGCCCTCCTTCAGTCCGACCATGGCTTGAGCGATCGAACGGGAAAAAGGGCGGGCCATTGGTATAACTCTTAGGGCGAAATTCAACTGCCCCACTAACTGCTGTAATTGATGCAGCTTAACCTTAGATTCACTCATACACATTTGCAGGGATGCCCTGAACTTTAACACTTTATCACCTGGCAAACGGAAACAACCTTCTCCGGAGTCTAACTCGATCCCCAGAAACTCGAGGCAAGTCGAAGGACCCGCCGTCTTACCTGGTGCCAATGGCACGCCAAAGTGATTCATTACAACACAAAATGCAGCCAAAGCTTGCCCACATTCCGGATCCCCGGCTGCCCCCAGGAACAAAAAATCATCGAGATAATGCATCACATGTTGGAAACCCGTCTTCTTAGTGAAGACCCATTGTAGGAAACTACTGAATTTCTCGAAATAGGCACAAGATATAGAGCATCCCATCGGCATACACCTATCCATGTAATACTGACCCTGAAACATGAATCCCAGGAGACGCTGATCGTCTGGATGTACCGGGAGCAACCGGAACGCTGACTCGATATCAGATTTTGCCATCAGCGCACCGGGCCCCAGGCGATTCAAAATGGCTACGGCCTCATCGAAGGATGCGTACCGCACCGAACACATTTCCGGGTCTATCGCTTCGTTTACAGACAGACCACGTGGGGCTGACAAATTATGTATCAGCCGAAACTCACCCGGGTCCTTCTTGGGGACTACTCCTAAAGGCGAACAAACAAAGTTAGCAACCGGGGGTACACTAAACGGACCGGCGACTCGACCTCGAGTAACCTCCTTCCGGATCTTTGCCTGTACCACGGTCGTATGCTGCAAGACCGATATCTGATTTTTGCATTTTTTCACACCCTGAAAGTCCCCCACTGGGATGCGGAAACCGTATGAAAACCCGTTCCGCACCACCCCAGCGGAAGCACGATCCGGGTATTCACTGAGCCAGGGAATCATTGCCAAGGTATCAATCGGGGTAGGTAAAGGCGCCCCTCGGACTATGTTAGACCTGTTTGGCACCTCCTCTACCCCCGTTATCACCCGTTTTGGCTCTGCACGTGGACTCAGGATGGGATGATTGCCCACACCCACTACATTCGTGTCTAAATTTGCACGACCCCTGGGGCCTAGTACATTTACCCCTGTTAAAGTTCCAACAAACCCCCTTTTTACCTGCATTACCGGTAGGCCTCGAGTGATTGTCGGTACCCGTACCTGATCGAGAGGGCGTCCCCGCATACTGACGGGAGGATTCGCCCACGTTACTCCCTACCAATGGCAATTTCAACATACCAGTATCCTTCATCTTGGACCAGGACACAGAATCATAACAATCCCAAGTTAAGTTTTTATCATGTTCTTTTGCTTTTCTGAAAATATTATCATAGCAGAACCAATGATTACCCTCGTGTGATACAGAGTACCCCATGATCCGTGACTGATAAATCGGCAATTCGGGTAGCACTTCGGGCCTTCGTTCTCCCAAGATCGATGTGAAAACCCCCCACGCCTTGCCCCAATTGCCAATGTTTTCATTTACCTTAAAGGCGGCCATCTTTGCGCGCCAAACACTCGGATGCATGAGGTCCTTCTGACCTTTAACATGCTCCATCTCATAATGATCAGTAAGCAACGAGAAGATGTTTACATACTCCCCTGCCCATATCTTTTCCTTAATAGCTAAAGGGACATGCTGACCCAACTTCTCCCTTCGAGAGGGTGCCGACTCCTCCCTCGCAATCGGCAATGGCCGCTTACCTGAACCGGACGCTGTGTCTGTGACTGAAACCGTCCCCTGTGGCTTCTCAACGGCCGCAGCCGGCGTGGATACCCTCGCTGCTTCCCGTGTTTCACGCAGTTGCTTCATCAACACCTGCGCGTCGACAGCCGTGGCGCCCTCGCTACCTTTACCCAACCACGCTGCTAATTGTGCTGCCAGCTCGGGCGGCATATCTTCCCCGGACACGGGGGTGACTACAACGGGAATCGGATTCCCTTCCTCCGGCACGGGAGTGGGTGCCTCGAGCGGGACACTGGGACCCGGGATATCTCCCCCAGCTGCTCCCCTCCTGGGCCTCTTGCCTTTTCCTCCCGGGGCTGCTCCCACCAAAGGACGTTTCGGCCCCCCTTCCTCGTCCTTATCCATTCGCCTCTTTAGGTCGGTCACCTCTTTCATGAGAACACGCAGCATCTGGTCGGTAGTCATTCGCTTTCCCGCCTTCTTCGGCATTCCCCAACAGAGTATCTGGAAAACAAACAAGAACGATTACAACGCTCAAAATTGGCTCTTCGTTCCGTCTCGAGCTCACGTGCAGCGAGGAGGTGCAGCTTCAGAGCACAGGAACAAGAGGATGCTTTCTGGTCTTGTTCCTCCTTTTATCCGTCTTCAGGGCGGGCGTAAACCCGCCCCTGCCTGCCCCAAGGGCGTGGCCAGCCGCGTCAGTGTCTAGGCCAACCCACTCTAGGGCGGGAAAAGGCGCGCCCCGGCTACGCCGCTTCGGGCATACCAGCCGAGACTCGCCTCCCGCCCAAGATGGCTTCCCGGGGGGATCGTGGTACTCTGCCATACGTTCGGGGGGACCGATTGGTCGCCCCTTTCCATTGTTATTTCCAGAGAGCCGGTGATGAAAAGTAATTCTACTCCAGGAACATTCAGAATAAAAAGAACACTTTTAGGTAGTGGTAGTATACAAAAAAAGAGGTTTGGTTTAACGTTAACTAATGAAATGTGACCATTTCTTTTTCACATCGATTGGGTCCGTGGTTCTCGACCGCAGATAAGCGAAGCCGCCAAAATCATAAAAACACTGATTTAAAAAAAAAATATATATATATATATATATATATATATATATATATGTATATATATATATATATATATATATCCACTGAAAAAACCATAGGTTATAGACCATATATAGTTAGGGATTTGCATTTACAAAACCTTATTTTACTCGCATAAAACCATTGAAATTCCATATATAGTTAGTTGCGCTAACTATATATCGCGCACCCGCAATCCACTGCTGATGATGTCACATATTACATCATTCATGACATGGTCAGTGACATCACTGATGACATCACTGATGACATCTCAAATGACATCACTGTCTCAAATGACATCACTGATGACATCACTGATGACATCTCATTTGACATTACTGATCACATCACTGATGATATCATTCATGTGATAATACGATGAACCTCTTCAGACTCTAATATAACCTTAGATACAATCAGTGTAAACAGACACTCACAGACTGTCACTCATCCATGCAGTTACTCACACACCTAGTCAGTCATGCAAAGAATCAATCACACCTCCTTTTCCTCAACTATACAGTTATACAAACTTTACTTATTCAAACATATACTAACACATATTTACTTTCTTATACAATCCCTGATACAAGTTCACAATGATCCATACAGCCACTCACACATTCACTGGCTCTTATGCACAGTTATTTATATATGTCAACTCTCACATGTACTGTGTTTTACATATGTACTTACTTTGACATGTAGCACTGAGATATCCATTCACTCACCAATACACTCATGCACACAGTCAACCGCCCATACAGCTGTTTCCACATGCACTTTTGAAACCATACATCTAGTGAATCAACTGCTCACACATCTATGGACAGAGTCATACACCTCCCAGCCACCCACACACACACTCAGTCTCCCATACAAATACCTGGGCTACCAATCAATAACCCATATAGTTACTCATATAGCTACTTATCAACACATGCAGCAGTTTACAGAACAACAGACATAATAATGCACAAATTAAGACAGTTTAGTCACTAACCCATGCACTCAGTGAGACATATTTAATCACTCACTCATACAGTCAGTCATGCACCTACTAAATCCTTCATCCAGACACTTATACATCCACTCATTCTTCAATATGTAAGACATATTTACACTTTACAGAAACATACAGTCACTGGATGTTGTCATCAGTGATGTCATCAGTGATGTCACTGACCATGTCATGAATGATGTAATATGTGACATCATCAGCAGTGGATTGCGGGTGCGCGATATATAGTTAGCGCAACTAACTATATATGGAATTTCAATGGTTTTATGCGAGTAAAATAAGGTTTTGTAAATGCAAATCCCTAACTATATATGGTCTATAACCTATGGTTTTTTCAGTGAATTTTCAAGGTTTTGTAAATGCAAATTCCTAACTATATATGGTCTATAACCTATGGTTTTTTCTGTGAATTTCATTGGTTTTTTAAAAGCTAACATCTGTAGCTGTAAAATGTATTCTTCTTTAAATCTTAAAATTTATTTTAGATGTTTATTAATAATTTTTTTTTTAATATTTTTTTTCTTCGCTTCTAGTTCGCGAACCGGGAAGCTTTCCGTTAGCTCATCTTGATGCCGCGACCTAGTCCGCGAACCGGTCAACGTTACGTTAGCGGAACTGTGACGCGTCGCGGAAGCGCGACGTATCACGTTGTCGCGTAAAGCGTCTAATGACGCGCTGCGTTAGCGCTCCCGGAAGTGCTCCGGACCGCGAACCGGAAGCGATCCGGGACGCGGCGCGCACCGCGTAACGTAAGCGGAACAGGTCATGTGACTTGTTTATCAAACTTTTCATTGGTTCATTTCACTTTTGGTTTCCAAATGATGTATGACTAGGTCATGTGACCTAAAAATAACACTTTTCATTGGTTCAGAACTTTTGCTTTTCCCAAATCATGTAAACCCCTCCTTCTTTCATCACTCTGACTTTCATCTTGGTGAGAGAAAGACCATTTACCTGGAGTTCAACAATGGCTTCCATACTTGCTGCAGCTGGTGCACCCCCACCACCACCTCCACCTCCTCATAAGAAGAAAGGACCACCAAGTCAATTTACCTCCAACAGAGAGGAGGAAGAGGAGGAAGAAGAAGAAGAGGATAGAGATCAACCACAATTTATCCCAGAGTTGCCCCGTGTTTCTAAGAGAAAAACAAGTTTCATCTGGCAGTTTTTTTCCATCCCACCAGGGGAGAAGAAGGTGAATGCTAAATATGCCACCTGCCTCATCTGTGATTACAGATTGTCTAGAGGCACAGAGAAAAAATATAGTATGGGCAACTATACTATGCATCGACATATGACCAGGTGGCATCCCTTAAACTACAGCCGGGCTGAGTTAAGGGACCTACAAGACAATCCCCCGACAACTCCTGTGGCCAGATCTACCTCAACAATGTCTTTGACAGGAAGAGAGGCACAGGAAACTGTGCCAAACATTCAGCCAAATTTTAAACATATGAAGTTTACTTGTATATATTGTGGTGCTATGCTGTCGTATGGGAACATGAGCGTCAACTTGATTAATATGGTGTTCGAAAACCATAAGTGCCCTAATGCACCCAAGCAGTAATTTTTTTTTTGCTCCTGTTGAGCCCTTTTCAATGCCTGTTTTTTTGTTGTTTCCCCTCCATAAAAAACACAAAAAAAACATAAAACTGTTCTAAAAATACAAAAAAATCAAAAAATGTTCAGAAAAAAAAAAAAAATTAATAAAACAACAAAAACAAAAAAAAAAGTTCTTTTCAGAACTACCTCCCCTTTCAAATAAAATTGCTAGAATGTTTATCACTCTGGCAAGCTCTATTTCTTTTGGTTCGCTTCAAGTTCGCTGACCGGTTCGCGAACTGGAAGCGAACCAAAAAAATATTTTTTTAAAAAAAAGAAGAGTTAGTATAAGGGAAGTAAACAGAGAATAATGTAAAAAAAAAGACAGCTATAGAGAGTAAATGAGAGATAGTGTCAGTGACATCATCAGCAGTGCATTGCGGGTAAAAAGAGTAGAAAACATTTACCTTATAATTCTTATTACCTTTTTAAAATATTTTTTCATACTTTCAATCTGTAAAACAGAGAACAAACATTTCCAAAAATATTAAAACATGTATTTAAAAATTAGAAAAGACAAAGGAAAAGGTTCAAGAACAAACAGTTTTTCAACAACTTTGACATTTACAGAAGTCTCTGCTTCTCTACGTCCCCTACACAATCCTAAATATATATATTTTAAAGAAACTGTATCTTGATGTTGATGAACTGAGGCCTATTTTGGAACATGGTGCTTTTTTTGCACTGCTAATGTCTCACAATAGTGATGCAATTGCAGCGCAAAAAAGATGTAAAGCCATCATAAAATTGTGTCTAACATTTTAAATGATTGTTTCAGGATGCAAATAAGATGTGTGCTTTCAACAGCTTTCTTTGAGGTGAGGCCTATTCATTTTTTAAAAAAAAAAAACAGTACCCAGAAGTACAGCACTGTAAGCATTAAAATTGACACTTACAGAAGACTCAGTTTCTCCATATCTACTTCACATTTCTAAATGTATATCATAAGTACAAAAAGCAAAACATTAATTATACATGTTAAATGGTTTATTTTTGCTGTTCTCAGAATGTATCAAATTTCACTTAAATCAGTGACTTGAAGGTATTCATCATGTAACAGCGGGGAAAAAAAAACACAATCAAAATGATTGTGTTTAAAAAACCCATTCAACATAAGAAATCTGAATTCAAAACTCCTTAAAATTAACTTACTTTCAATGACGTCGAAGGATGTCCTATGAACAGCGTCCACTGTGTTGTGCTATAAATATTGTCAGCCCGCCACTTTCTGAAAGAAAACCTCCAACGATTCGAAAAATATGCTACATACAAGAAAAGACTTCTCACATTCTACCACATGTTTCCACTTGGCCAAATCATGTTGCAGCTATTCACAAGTCTTGTAATTCTTCCAATCAAATCCCGTCATTTTCTATATTCGCAACTTTCAAAAAGAAAACATTTAAGATAATTTTCACAATCCTGGACTACTAATATCTTACCCTTCTTTGTCACTCATGTTCTCCTTTTCCTATGACACTGATACTGCTTACTATGAAGCAGACTTACTTGCATCAGGTTTATATAGTCGGATTTTACAAAATAACATTATAATTAAAAGTTTTGGACCAATAATCTAGACAGCATTGCAGACTTACATTCCCTCAACTTGATGAACCTTTTCCAATTCTTCACAGGAAATCTCGAGATTCTTTCTTTCAAATTTTGGTTTTAAAAACACCAGGTAAGAATTTTTAAGGTCAAACAGCAATTTTTTTTGAAACTTACAACGGAATCATTGCAGAATGACCAGCCGTTTCGAGACTTTAAATAAGCTGTATAATGTCCTGAAGTTGTTGAAGGACCATCGTGATAGATAATTGCTACAGTTACAAAAGTCCTTCCTGATATTGAAAGCTGAGAAGCCACAAATTTTTTTATTAAAGTTGACAATTTTGATCCATCAGGCCTACATCGTTGCATCATTAAAATGACATACTGGCCATATCTACGTATAAGTAATGTTGACATCATTTCAGATTTACATTGGCTACACTCCATGTTGTGATCAGCTGCATTTACTAGCTTATTAAAGGAGACTGATTTACTGTCTGGCAAAAGTTAAATATATAAATCTTTCTGAGTCTACACTAGTAGTACTTGATACCCTACAATTCTCGCAGTCATGCTGCCATTGATAAGAAAGCCCAAACAGTTGATCTACATCTACACCCTCATCTTGCAATATATCAAGCATATACATTAAAAACTCCTGACAATCTTGCTGATTATTTTCAGAGAAGTCTGTTTGACCTGAACATTCATCTAACAGATAACGAACTTCAGACACACTTTCTACTTTTGTTTGATCAGTGCTACATTTCTCGAAAACAGAATTCAACAAACAGCATAAAATTTGTTCTGAATTCAACAGAATCTGTTCTTTTAAACTCTCTAGTGAAAAGAGAACATTAACCACTACATTTGCATAGCAGTTGACACCAGAACTGTTTTCAAATTGAAAACCAACAACATCTTCAACAGAATCCACTTTCTTTCTGCTAACAATTTTCGGTTCATTGACTTTTAGTCTTTTTGCAACAACCTCCCTACTATTACTGCTATTTCCGGCCTACCACACGTTTCTCAAACAAAGGATATTGAGGCAAATGTGGCGCATACTCTCTTCTTAACCTATTGTATTCCTTAACACAATCTAGATCCGCACAAATGTTTCTGACATCACAGTCAATTAAGTACAATCCCGATAAAGTTCTAACTCGTGACAATGCCACATATGCCATACCCTCCTTGAACACAGAACTGCCAATATTCACCAATGCACAGTCTACACTTAAACCTTGCGATTTATGGATTGTCACCGCATATGCCAAGCAAACAGGAAACTGTTTACGGCGAACATATAAGTCTTTAACAAGCAAAAACCTAGCAGAACAACGACCAATTTGCTGTACTTCCTCAATGCCATCAAATTTAATTCTTAAAAATTCTATTCCATCTCTATTTCTATATTTCTCAAAATCAACAACATTACCCATTGATCCATTTACCAGACCTCTTTCTACATGTAAATTCCTTCTCAAAATGATTCGGCAATTTAAACACACATTCAAAGTCTTTTCAAAACCCGCTGTTTTAGATATAGTCTTCTCTAATGAATCCAATTTTGATTTCAAATTGTCTGACAAAATAATTGTTGATCCCATATGCTCTAATTTGTCGATAGCTTCAAGTTTCACAATCTCTTGCTTTTCTAAATTCAACATTTTGTTGTTGAAGATGGCACATTCTGCAAGAGTTGGCATGAGACATATCCCGGATTTCTTCTCAGTAATTTTCTGAAAAATATTCTCAGGCACAATCTCTTGTTTGGGATATAAATTTGACAGTAATCGTGCATTTAAAGCTTCTTTCCCATGCTCAGTCACTTTTCCAATTCTAATATCTTGTAGAATATTCTTGTAATCTTCATCCTTTGCCTGACGCATATTTTGATGCAGTTCTGCATAATTAAAGTTTAACCATATATTGACGTTGCCAATGCTCCCTAGGCACTTCCTGGTATCTTCATGCGTGAGTATTTTGAACACAGGTTGACCTTTTACTGGTGTCAGCTGCAGAAGATCTCCGAAAACAATGATGTGTTTCCCACCAAATAACACATCATATTCAGTTTTAAGTACTTCTTGCATTCTCAAATGCCCAAAGGCAAGCATGACATTGGAAACCATGCTTACTTCGTCAATGATAAGTAGTTTCATTTTCCTCAAGACTCTTGAAACTTCACAGCAAGCATCTCCAGATAACTTGTTGTATTGTAATTTGTTGTCATGCTCCACTGGCAGCATCAGTAGATGATGCAAAGTAATACCTTTAATGTTATGTGCTGCCAGTCCAGTAGGAGCGGTGACAACACAAGACAGCGATGACTCAGTCCTTTCCTGCAAATAACAAGAGATTGCTTTAATGAGGAAACTTTTTCCAGTTCCCGCTTCTCCACTCACGTACAGTCGGACAGGCTTCAACGATGTACATGAGCACTTGTTCTTCTCATGACTTAATCCGTGCTCAATTTCCTTGGTAACTTCATCATATATTTTCCTCTGCTCAACGTTGAGTTGTTTTTCCAAGTCTTCTAAGTTAACTGAATCCTCCTGAGCATGTGCCATGGCTCTTTCTACTTCATTCATAGCAGTGGCAGATTCATTTTCGATAATAGGTCCTCCAAGTGGATCTTGACTCAATGAAACAGAACTCTGACTGTCCTGAGAACTGTCTCTGGCAATCTCGGCTGCAATCGTTGCTTCCTGCTCAATTTCCAAAGTTAGCATTTCTTGATATTTAGAAAAAGCAGGACATTCTATGGACTCCTTGGCTGCATTGAAAGAGTCTTCGTAACAGAGGAAATCTCCAAGCAGTTCCTCTTCTGCACGCCAAGGCTTGAAAAGTTGCAAAAGTGCTAAATAAAAAAACTCCTTTTTTTCTGGAGATTCACCACTCAATTTTCGATGGTTTACTAATTGGCATTTTCTTTGCTTGACCAGGCATCCCTCACTTCCAATTACAGCATACACTCCTTTCTCAATGTCTTCTTTGATGTTCCTCTTGAATATATAATTTTGGAGAACCTCATATAGACAAACATTCTCAAGGTGACTGCTTCGATTTGGATAATATGTATCCAACATGTTGGTCTTCAAAATGTCGGTACTGTTTGGTTCCTTTTCTGCCAAATACTCAATTTCCCGGACAGGTTTTAGAACTCGATTTCGCGTTGCAGCAAGACCAAGACTCGCCCAAACGAGACTCCTGGATTTGGCATAGAGACTTGCTGAAGACAATCGATCAGAACATTCGTAAGCTCCGATTTCTCGATGCGACAACATCTTCAGACTGAAACTGTACAACTTCTTGCTGAGGCTCTTTTCATGGGAAATGTCCTCCCACATATCCTTCAGTTCGGTCTTTTCTTTTTTGGTGATGTAAGATGTCACATACCGAGCCACAGCCATACAGTTGTCAGCCACAAACTGTATATCCATGTTAGCATTCCACATGGACAAAATCACTGGGTTGTAGTCATTGATGTACTTGGACTCTTCGTTCCTTTTCAAATTGTATGTATTCTTGGGTGATTTCCTCGTCACATTATGTCGCAGCGAAGACATCAAACTGTTCACTCTTCCTTTAGAAATCACTGGTCGTGGAAAGTTGAAACGACATTTGGTGTAGAACTTGTCCTTGTTTCTGAATTTACGACGACAGTACTTTCCACAACGATGGCTTTGGAAACGTAGAACTTGTTCTCTTAGACTTTTCTTCTCCGTTGCGTTTGGAACAGCACACGTAGAATACTGTTCGATGAAATTCATCACTAAGTCATCCGGATCTGTTCCAAATTTAGGTGCATCCTTGATCCACAACAACATATGTATATGAGGGGCACCTCTTGCTTGGTACTCCTTTCTCCAGAAGAAATCCAACACCTCTCCAAGAGGTGGATTCTTTTTATTTGTGATGAAAGACATCATAGCTTCAAATCTATGATTGAAGTACCTGCATACATTCACTGGATCCAAAGAACACAGTTCTCCAGGTGTCTTGAATTCAATGTTTTCAATATTTCCATTTGCCTCTCGTAGAAATTCAAGTAAGTCTTCCCAGCCATACTCGGCACAGCTCAGAGTGAGGAACCATGTTGGAGTTCCTAAGTTCCTCAGCATACATTTTAAATCACCATGACGACGGTACCAGTACTCATTAGTACCACGCTGACACGCCATGAGATTAATTAAGTGAGAATCCAAAATACTGTCTTGGACATTGACTTTATGCATAAAGTCACTTGCCGAGATGTTTCGCATCTGTATACCACTTTTTAAGATGTGGTTCACTGCATATGACAGTCCAGACAGATCGCTTTCAAACAGGAGATGAAACAAATAGGGAATGCATTGCCGAAACCTAGGATCTTCTGCATACAATCGTAAAGTCCGGTATTCAGACGCAGGAATTTGATGAGGTCGCTCATCATATCTTCCTCCTTGACCTGTGGGAAATAGCTGTGGGAAACACCGAGCTTCCAAACTTTCCTCCCAAACACTAATGGGACTCCCTTTGGCTTGTTTCATTTGAAACAACTCAATAGCATTCCCCATGACTTCCTTGGAATGCAAAGGATGAACACTATAATGTTCATATATTTCTTCACTTTTAGAGGCCTCTACTTTCTCAATTTGGCCAGCACACAAATCGCTATCCTCTTCATCACTTACTTCCTCTTCTGCAACATATACATTCTTATAGTACTTATTATTTTTCTTCAAATACACTGTTGCCTTTTTGACTTTCCTAACATCCACTAAATCTTGCCATATTTTCTTATTCTTTGTCGGAACCCCATTAACCAAGATAACCAGAGGTTCCTCTTCCACTTTTTCTATTCCAATTGTGTTAATGTTTTTGTTCAAATCTAGAGGCAAATAAACAACTCTTCCCTTTAATCCTCTCTGTAAATCTGCTGGAGGCAACTTCCCTGTCTTTGGCTCCATTCTTACAATAGCCTGAAAGGGATGGATACTTTGAATCAAAATAGATTCATAAGTATTTAAATCCTTCAATTCAGAAGGAATCTCAACCAATTCCAGATTATTATGAACTGCCCTAGCAGGCATCTGGTTTTGGTTTAATTTATTACAACAATAAGTACACACACGTTGATCCGATCCCAAATCAAAATAATTTTCTACCATCAAGTATGTGGCAAAATCCTTCCATTCACTATTATTTTCCCTTTCACTTTTTGCATATAAATCCACTACCTTAGTCTGATTCTTATAATAAGTGCGTCGACAACATACACAAGTGAAATTAGGCCTCTCACTTGATTTCATCTGAAACGTGGCAATTTCCTTCTGAAAATTATCTGTACTGGAAACCTGTACATTATCTTCCACATTACCCTCTACTTCAGGGTCAATTTGAACATTCTCATCTTTACTACCAAAGTAACAAAACTCAATTTCTTCACAAATATTCTTCACATCTATTTCAGAACCATGCAAAAGAGCAGCACATAATTGTTTAAGCATAATTGCTGGACTCTTAGCATAATACAACATTCTCACTAATTTTCTCACTTTATTATGATGCACTGCTAGCATCCTGAAATGATGAAAAACACTCTGGCATACTCTCCTGGAAAGACAAGCCAGTGAATGACCACGCAAACCTGTCATTTGTCTCACTCTGCAAGGATCTAAATCTTGCAACAACTTCATTTTCTGCTTCAAACTTTTCTTATTAAATGTCCGTATAAAATCACAAAGCAAATTGATGGAAACCTGTCGCACACTGCAAATAGAACTACACTTCCAAATGTACACAGGACCCTTAGGACGTCTTCCTAAAACCTCATCACTTAGCGCCTCTTCTGTCTCTGTTGTCACAAGTTGTTCTTTTTCAACTGGACAACCATCCTTCAATTCATAAGTTCGACCACTGATGTCAACTGCATGCACCAAATCATTATCCTGAAAATAAGTCTCCTCATTAAAAAATGCCTCAGAACTTGAACTATGCATCCATTCTCCGGAAAAAACTTCACAAAAGTTAGTACGATTTACTACTCTCTTCCATCTACTTTTTGTTTTGAAATCAGAAATTACCTTGCTTAGTTTCCTAATTCTATTGATTACCAAAATAAACAACTTTCGCTTAATTTCAAAAGCATGATCAATAATTTTCTCTACATTTTTCTTCTTCTTATAAAATGCCGCTTTCTGTTGGCCTTTCTTTTTAATATTTTTCAATAAATTAACTAATATCCTATTACGGAACATTCGATTTCGAATGTCCCTAAACTGTTGTTTCCTTCTACTATCATGCACAGAGTTATCTCTTCCTCTACCAGTAACATTTGTGATGGGTCTCTCCTTTCCATTTAAATTACTTTTCTTTTTGTGAACTGAAACATTTTTTTGAGCAAAACTTTTTTTACTACAAATATTTCTTAAGAATGATTTCGTGCTCTTACCCGGACCTTTCTTGGTGTTTTGACAAGTATTTGGGGAAGAGGACTGCTGCAATAAAACATCATCCTGCTGTCTTTGACGTTTTCTAGCCTTTCTTATTCTACTTTTTGAAGGCATTTTCCAAACTATGAAAGAATCTGCAGTTGAATCTGTGGAAAAATATAATATAAAATGTTATTAACCACTATTACCAAACAGTAAATAAATAACAGTCATCTAAAACTTAATGCCGTACTAATTATTTAACATAGCAAATATTTTCCACCAGCACTGCATCACAAAAATGACACTCAATGGTACAAAACAGGCATACAACACTCATAAATCACTCCCTAATATTTTAAATCATTAATTCAGGATGACGATAAGATGTAGCCTATCTAAAGATTTGTTTAGGCCCAGATCTTTAGACTGGGGTGAATGTGTGTCATTGATCCACATTCAGTCCATCACCTGTTTTGTTTATTTGAGGTGAGGCCAACACATGGTTGCAGATAAGATTTTCACTGAAAAAAACCAAGGTAAAAAAACATGTGAAGGCCTACCAATGAAGTAAATCATTAAATGAAAACCAATACATTTCTGGAAATATGCACTACTAGTGCTTCATAAGAGGTTTTGGGTCATATTTATAAGGCATTTGAGTGTCTAGTATGCTATTTTACGTTCTTCATGGTGCAAATTTATTGTAAATACGCTCCCACCTGCGGTTGGCAAATTTAGATTTTGATTATGGGAGTTAGATAGGCATGTTAATAATTTCCCAAAAATGGTGTATAACCCCAAACAACCTTTGAAGCAAATGCTCTTAGCCATGTTATCCACCTCCCATTGGATAACATGGCTAAGAAGTGCTTGCAAATGTGAAAAAAAACGGCCGCAATGCATGAATATCGCAGAAAAATCAGCGATATTCATGCATTTTCCAGAAAATGCTCTTAGCCATGTTATCCACTTCCTATTAAATAACATGGCTAAGAACTGCTCAGGGCCCCATGAGGAACGCTTTCCATTTAAAAAGGGAAAAATAACATCAAAGACACTAAAATGCCTTCTACATATGACCCCAAACAACCTATGAAGCTCTAACAGTACATATCCTGAAATTTAATTGATTTCAAAATTCGTTTTTAAACACAGCATATAAATCAATTGTATACCTGCATTCATGAAGAAATGACTAAAAATGTCCTTGAGACACATGAAAGTGTTTTCTGGAATGCCCTAGCACCATTTTTGAGACACTATTAACATGGCTAGGTAACTCCCATAATCAAAATCGAAATTTGCCAAGCGCAAGTGGGAGCGTATTTACAAGACACTTGCCCCAAGAGGAACGCTTTCCATTTAAAAAGGTAAACATAACATCAAAGACACTAAAATGCCTTCTAAATATGACCCCAAACAACCTATGAAGCTCTAAAAGTACATATCAAGAAATGTAATTGTTTATCACAAATGCGATTAAAAACAGCCACAATGCATGAATATCGCTGAAAAGTCAACGATATTCATGCATTATCCAGCAAATGCTCTTAGCCATGTTATCCACCTCCCATTGGATAACATGGCTAAGAACTGCTCGCAAATGCGAAAAAAAACGGCCGCAATACATGAATATCGCAGAAAAGTCAGCGATATTCATGCATTTTCCAGCAAATGCTCTTAGCCATGTTATCCACTTCCTATTAAATAACATGGCTAAGAACTGCTCAGGGCCCCATGAGGAACGCTTTCCATTTAAAAAGGGAAAAATAACATCAAAGACACTAAAATGCCTTATAAATATGACCCCAAACAACCTATGAAGCTCTAACAGTACATATCCTGAAATTTAATTGATTTCAAAATTCGTTTTTAAACACAGCATATAAATCAATTGTATACCTGCATTCATGAAGAAATGACTAAAAATGTCCTTGAGACACATGAAAGTGTTTTCTGGAATGCCCTAGCACCATTTTTGGGACACTATTAACATGGCTAGGTAACTCCCATAATCAAAATCTAAATTTGCCAAGCGCAAGTGGGAGCGTATTTACAAGACACTTGCCCCAAGAGGAACGCTTTCCATTTAAAAAGGTAAACATAACATCAAAGACACTAAAATGCCTTCTAAATATGACCCCAAACAACCTATGAAGCTCTAAAAGTACATATCAAGAAATGTAATTGTTTATCACAAATGCGATTAAAAACAGCCGCAATGCATGAATATCGCTGAAAAGTCAACGATATTCATGCATTATCCAGCAAATGCTCTTAGCCATGTTATCCACCTCCCATTGGATAACATGGCTAAGAACTGCTCGCAAATGAGAAAAAAAACGGCCGCAATGCATGAATATCGCAGAAAAGTCAGCGATATTCATGCATTTTCCAGCAAATGCTCTTAGCCATGTTATCCACTTCCTATTAAATAACATGGCTAAGAACTGCTCAGGGCCCCACGAGGAACGCTTTCCATTTAAAAAGGGAAAAATAACATCAAAGACACTAAAATGCCTTCTAAATATGACCCCAAACAACCTATGAAGCTCTAACAGTACATATCCTGAAATTTAATTGATTTCAAAATTCGTTTTTAAACACAGCATATAAATCAATTGTATACCTGCATTCATGAAGAAATGACTAAAAATGTCCTTGAGACACATGAAAGTGTTTTCTGGAATGCCCTAGCACCATTTTTGGGACACTATTAACATGGCTAGGTAACTCCCATAATCAAAATCTAAATTTGCCAAGCGCAAGTGGGAGCGTATTTACAAGACACTTGCCCCAAGAGGAACGCTTTCCATTTAAAAAGGTAAACATAACATCGCAGAAAAGTCAGCGATATTCATGCATTTTCCAGCAAATGCTCTCAGCCATGTTATCCACTTCCTATTAAATAACATGGCTAAGAACTGCTCAGGGCCCCATGAGGAACGCTTTCCATTTAAAAAGGGAAAAATAACATCAAAGACACTAAAATGCCTTCTAAATATGACCCCAAACAACCTATGAAGCTCTAACAGTACATATCCTGAAATTTAATTGATTTCAAAATTCGTTTTTAAACACAGCATATAAATCAATTGTATACCTGCATTCATGAAGAAATGACTAAAAATGTCCTTGAGACACATGAAAGTGTTTTCTGCAATTCCCTAGCACCATTTTTGGGACACTATTAACATGGCTAGGTAACTCCCATAATCAAAATCTAAATTTGCCAAGCACAAGTGGGAGCGTATTTACAAGACACTTGCCCCATGAGGAACACTTTACATTTTAAAAGGAAAACATAACATCTTAGACACTCAAATACCTTATAAATATGGCTCAAAACAACCTATGAAGCTCTAGCAGTACATATCCAGAAATGTAATTGATTTCTTAAATCGTTTTTAAAAGCAACATATCTGTTTCAGCTTACATAACAGACCATGGAATGGGCTCCATGTACCACAATAACTTGTGTTACTGCATGCCAGAATGTTACACCAAATATGCAATTACAATTTCTCTATGAAACTAATTCTATTACTATATCACTAGAGACAAAACCACATTTTAAAAACACAGCTTTCTTCATCATTTTCTCCTTAAATCATACTATTCTCTATCTAAATTAAATAAATCTTTTCTCACCTTAGCAAATATTTTTTGAGTTTTGAAAACAGTCTAAGAAATACACCAAATTGTCTTCAGCAGAAGAAAAAGGATGCACTCCAAAGGCTGCAGCTATTGAAAGCACAGAAATACAGATATTCATTTCACATATCTCTCATATTAGCCAATCATACCTCTTCCCTCACTTTTTTCAAATCAAAACCCTTCCCCCCTCTGCCCTGTCTGCCTTGTTTCCATAGCAACCACCTCCTGGAAGACCTCTCATGTTTGCAAATTCACACAACAATGTTTCAATTGAACTCTGAACTCTCAGTGCACCTGCGTATCCAGTGCAATCTTTCATTAAATGTTTCTTCCTTGACCATTCAAATTACATGTTTCAAAGAACACATCCATGCACCCTAACTTTCTGTTTTCAGAAATGGAAATGCACCAATCACTGCTAATGAATCATTAGCATTGTAAATCCACAGTTTTTTTTCTTTAGAAACTCCTACTGTTTCAACTGCCCTTTCATTACCACACTTCATCTGACTGCAGAACAACCTTCTCCCACCATGTTTAAGGTCTGGATTGTTGGACATAGTTACATCCACTGGGCTCAAAGGTATGCTGAGAACAGAAATTTACCTAACCTCAATTTACAAGATGTGGAAATTAAGTGGTTGGGCCAAAGAGGATTAAAATGTCACCAATTGATACCATTGGTGAAAACCTTTATGCATTTGCCAAAACCTGACCTGTTAATTGTGCACTGTGGAGGTAATGATTTGGGCACTTTGACAGGGGTAGGTCTGGAAATGCTTTTAAAGGACACCTTTGAGCAATTAATGGCACTTTTTCCTCAAACTGCCTTGGTATATTCCAATATATGCCAAAGACAGAAATGGAAGTGGTCCAACCAATTTTGTCCACAAATTGAGAAAGCGAGGAAGCATGTAAACAAATCTGTTTCAGCTTTCATGAGAGACCATGGAATGGGCTCTCTGTACAACAATAACTTGCGTTACTACATGCAAGATATCTACAGAGGAGATGGAGTTCACTTCTCAGATGAGGGCAACAGAATTTTCATTCTGAATTTAAGACTGTGCATTGGTACCTACTTATAAGTACCTAAATGTACCATAAACCCAAAAGCTCTTCTCAGAGCTACCCTTCATCTGATCACTCACAATTATTATTTTTTTCTAACTTTTTTCATTAATTTTCCACAAAATTCGCTCCCCGGGGCGCTACCCAGTTCGCGAACCGATAGCTAACCTCGCGGAATTTTTTAAAAAAATGTTTTTTTCCGCACATATAAGCCTCCTCAGCCACCCTCAGAAAACCTAGAGGGTCAAGATAAGTCTACCATGACCCCTTCTACCCATTCTAAACATTATTTGCCCTCCATCTTGTATCTTAATGCGACCGAAACACAAAATGGTGGACTCCCGTGACGCTTAAGGTTCGCTAACCGGGCCGCTTCCCGGAAAGCGGTCCAAAAAAAGGTGGGAAAGTAATTTACAGAAAAACGACTAGAGACACTCTCACCAAATATAGATTAGCTCATACTACATAACAATCCCTTCCATTCTCACAAATTTCATTGAAATTTCATTTAGCCATTTAGCCTGTAGACCTCTCCAAGTACCGTGAGGTAAATTACTTCACAAAACACATCTGAATTGTTGGAATTGACAACCAATGAAAATGTTACTTTCATTTTCTACTTTTATTACCTGACATTTGATTGGTTATATACCTGTATATATATAAAGGGAGAGAAGGAAACACAGCCATTTTGACTACTACTTCTTGTTGTACCTCCTATTTCAATAGCTTCAAAAAACTTCAACTTCTTTGTGAAGGTAAGTTATAATTTAATATATTGTGCACTATAACTTAATATAGTAGACTTTTTCTGCTAGATATACACTATCCCTCTGTAGTAGTAATGTATTTAGATAGACTTCTCTGTTATAGTTATGAATGGAGTAAGGCTTGTCTTTGTTAAATCACATACACTTTTTTATAGTCCTATTTCCACTCTCATACTATACACTGCCAAAAGATAAATTCACTGATAAAAACTGCCTATCTAAAATTAATCCCAACAGTGCCCTATCTCTACTAATATATATTTTTTTAATCCAAATTTCAGGCAAAATGGAAGGCGAGCAGCAAGTTTCTTTTGAGATGGACCTGCAAGAGAGCAGCCAGGAATTAATTGAACAAATTGACATGGAATTTATGGATGAAAGCTTGGATAATGAACTGCTGCAATGTGTCCAAGCAGTAGATGTCCTCCTTGCAAATGAGGACATTTTGCAACCTCACAGATTGCAAACAATATTTCAAGAAAATAATGACATTTCAGACACTGAAATGTTAGAAAGTTTAATAAATTATGAAAAAGAATCAAAATAAAAAAACACTTTAAAAAAAAGAAAACAAAAAAAAACAAGAAAAACAACAAACAATTAACATACAGTATTAGAAAAGTCTTTCATTCTTTTATCCATAAAGTTCGCTGCCCAGAACGCTTTCCGGTTCGCGAACTTGGCGCTTACCACGCAAAAAAAAAATTTTTTTTCTTCTTTTTTTTGGACCCTCCTAGGCCCTTTTAAAACCTCCACATAAAACCTAGGGGGTCAACGAGGATCTACTATGCCCCCTTATGGTAATTTCCCCCTTTGTTTTGGCCTCCTCTTGTCTCTCGATCCTACCGAGAGACAAGATGGCGGCCGCTCCGGACTGTTTAGAATGTTGACAGACACCGGAGGGCCAATCAGCTTCGCATCGCAAAGTTCCGATACGCGAAAGGTTCGCTAACCGGATCGCTGCCCGGAGCGCTGTTACAGATATATATCTTGATTTAAACGTTAATTTCTCAAAATCCACTGAAGCACATATATTGAGACCTAGCAAAGGCACATCGGGCTAACAGTCCCTACAATTTTGCCAAGTTTCGTGAAAATCCATTCAGCCGTTCGGGCTAAAAGTGAGTCCAACCGCCCTATGGAAATTAACATGGGAAAAAGGCGTTTTGGGACCCCCCTTTTTTCTCGGCCCCCCCTCCACAAAACCCCCCCAAATTTTCAAGGGCTGCTCAGAAACAAAATGTGCCATTTTCCTGAAAATTTCAGCCAATTCCGTCCACAAACGCAAAAGTTATTAGGCATAGAATTTTCAGAAATCCCATAGGGAAAAAATCCTAACTATATATACCTACTGGCGACCGCCAGTAGGTAATATATATATATATATATATATATATGTAGCACCAAACTCCCGGTGCACCAACGCATCCTCCAGCACTTACGGGCCATAGTCAACTGCGATAAAAGCTACCCAGTAGCTCGGCATTTTGACCAGTATCACAGTAGAAACCTATCCCATCTGAGTTACTTTGTGATAGATGCAGTCAGAACCTCCAAGAAAGGTGGAGACTACGAGAGACAGTTGAGACAGTTGGAGTCCCTTTACATTGTTCGCCTCAACACAAAGATCCCGGGGGGTCTGAACATGGGGAAAGATCTGAGCACTTTTCTTTAGTACAACATCTCATGCATTAACATATGCCACCTGTAAATATGTTATTATCAGAACAGTTAAATACATGTTTCTATTATATGGATAAATATCATGTTCCCTTTCCTCATTAATCTGGGTTTTCACGCTTTTTGCCCACGATATAACTGGGATGATGTTGGTCTGTGGCAGGGACCAATGTTAACTATAATCGTGTGATTGAATATACCACCGTGCAACACATCGAGGCATTTCAAGATATACAATTGAGTAAAATTGTTATGCAATATGCATATTTTAATATTATATTGTTTATATTTTTTCCCTCAACCCCAATGTGTCTTATACCTGTTGGTCAGGACATTTCAGCACTCCTTCACTTTGGTATATATTTTTTAATATCATTTATCTAGTGGTCTGAGGTATCGAAACATCATCTGATTATGAGTACATCATATCAATGCAACATGTTATGGAATATTTTACATTCATTAATTGATATGTGTTGACAACTATATGCCATAACTTTAGTTTTACCACGTGGAGTCTTTTGTAAATTTTAAAAATCATGGTGTTGCCTAACTCGTCATTGAGCAATTTCCAATAATGACTTTAATCTAAGGGCAAGATGGACGTTTTTTGGAAATTTATGCCAAAGATAACTAATGTTTACAGCGTATTTGCACAGTGATGAAATTGTTTCATTTGCGTATTTGCACAATTTATTAACAGTGAACGTTTTATGCGGTATTTTGCACATTATTGTAATAATGCACTTGCACTTTAAAACGTAATTTCCATGAACAAAGGTAGTTGATCTTTGTGAATGTGCCTTTAGTTAATATGTATTTGTACTATGAAACATCTCTTCTGCATCAATTGCAACACGAAATACAATATATGTACTTTTCAAGTATGGCCGCCATGAAAATAAGGTTTGAACACACTTGCCATTGACTGAAGTCCGCTTTCAATGTCATTGATTGAATTTGGTGTTTTGGCGCCCTGTGATAATTGTTTGTTGCAGTATTTAAATGTTTACTCAGCCACTAGCCC
Source organism: Lissotriton vulgaris (assembly GCF_964263255.1). Lineage (NCBI taxonomy): Eukaryota > Metazoa > Chordata > Amphibia > Caudata > Salamandridae > Lissotriton > Lissotriton vulgaris. The sequence continues at coordinate 26,067 of NW_028245407.1, forward strand.
GCTGACAGTGAGCAAGGGCGTTCACGCCCGAAACGCGTCTGTTCGGCATTTTGTTGCACCTCTGCACTTTATGACGGAATAAAAAAGCAAGATATTTCAACAAGACTGGCTGTGGATTTATTCATTCTGTGTCGGCGTACTGGACCTCGTGCAAACGAGTTGCATGAGTCACTGGTTGGAGTGATATATATATATATATATATATATATATATATATATATATATATATATATATATATATATATATATATATATATATGTATATATATATATATATTTCAAAAAGGTAGCCCTGGTGAAGGAAGCCTCAGGCAGTTTGAATAGTTCCTTTATTTGGACAAAACCTGCCAGCAAAGTGCAGCGTGAAACACAGCTTCAAAGTTCATTAATCCCACAGACACCAAACGCGTTTCGGGAACCCCTGTTCCCTTTCTCAATGGCCGTGGACTGCAAACAAAGTTCGATCTGATGCTTCGCACTATTTTAATCATCACCGGTCCTGCCCTATGGGCGTGGCTCATCATTGCATCTTGGGACCTGTAGTGCGAAATAATAAACCTCCAGTGAGTCAATCGAACTTGGCAAAAAAAATCTGCAGTTTTTTCAAATCCCAAGTGGGTAGAAACAATGTCACATTTCAGCACTCTGCCCTGCTTTATGGTCAGGTCCCGAAATCCTGCCTCCATAGCGCGCTGTCACCTCCTTGGCGCAGCGCAGGTCCGCTTTCAAAGCAGTGGGCTTCACTTCGCGGCTGAGCAAGAGCCACTAAATACAATTCAAAAAGGTAGCCCTGGTGAAGGAAGCCTCAGGCAGTTTGAATAGTTCCTTTATTTGGACAAAACCTGCCAGCAAAGTGCAGCGTGAAACACAGCTTCAAAGTTCATTAATCCCACAAACACCAAACGCGTTTCGGGGACCCTTGTTCCCTTTCTCAATGGCCATGGATTGCAAACAAAGTTCGATCTGATGCTTCGCACTATTTTAATCATCACGGGTCCTGCCCTGTGGGCGTGGCTCATCATTGCATCTTGGGACCTGTAGTGCGAAATAATAAACCTCCAGTGAGTCAATCGAACTTGGCAAAAATAATCAGCAGTTTTTTCAAATCCCAAGTGGGTAGAAAAAATGTCACATTTCAGCACTCTGCCCTGCTTTATGGTCAGGTCCCGAAATCCTGCCTCCATAGCGCGCTGTCACCTCCTTGGCGCAGCGCAGGTCCGCTTTCAAAGCAGTGGGCTTCACTTCGCGCCTGAGCAAGAGCCACTAAATACAATTCAAAAAGGTTGCCCTGGTGAAGGAAGCCTCAGGCAGTTTGAATAGTTCCTTTATTTGGACAAAACCTGCCAGCAAAGTGCAGCGTGAAACACAGCTTCAAAGTTCATTAATCCCACAAACACCAAACGCGTTTCGGGAACCCCTGTTCCCTTTCTCAATGGCCGTAGATTGCAAACAAAGTTCGATCTGATGTTTCGCACTATTTTAATCATCACGGGTCCTGCCCTGTGGGCGTGGCTCATCATTGCATCTTGGGACCTGTAGTGCGAAATAATAAACCTCCAGTGAGTCAATCGAACTTGGCAAAAATAATCAGCAGTTTTTTCAAATCCCAAGTGGGTAGAAACAATGTCACATTTCAGCACTCTGCCCTGCTTTATGGTCAGGTCCCGAAATCCTGCCTCCATAACGCGCTGTCACCTCCTTGGCGCAGCGCAGGTCCGCTTTCAAAGCAGTGGGCTTCACTTTGCGGCTGAGCAAGAGCCGCTAAATACCATTCAAAAAGGTTGCCCTGGTGAAGGAAGCCTCAGACAGTTTGAATAGTTCCTTTATTTGGACATATATATATATGGCCAACAGCAGCTCCGGTGTGAAAGGAAACAAACTCACGGGCGGTCCAAGTGGGGCCACCGGAAAGCCCAAAAATTCCTTTGCAGCGTTTGTCCATAAACAAAAACGTACCCGGCCAGGTCAGGATGCTGGTGCATAAGTGAATTTTATTAGCAGGAAACAACGCGTTTCACCATAAGGCTTGTTCACGTTTCCAGAAACGTGAACAAGCCTTATGGTGAAATGCGTTGTTTCCTGCTAATAAAATTCACTTATGCACCAGCATCATGAGTTGTCCGAGTACGTTTTTGTTTATGGACAAACACTGCAAAGGAATAATATATATATATATATATATATATATATATATATATATATATATATATATATATATATATATATATATATATATATATATATTCACTGAAAAAACCATAGGTTATAGATCATATATAGTTAGGAATTAGCATTTACAAAACCTTGAAAATTCACTGAAAAAAACATAGGTTATAGACCATATATAGTTAGGGATTAGCATTTACAAAACCTTATTTTACTCGCACAAAACCATTGAAATTCCCATATATAGTTAGTTGCACTAACTATATATCGCGCACCCGCAATCCACTGCTGATGATGTCACATATTACATCATTCATGACATGGTCAGTGACATCACTGATGACATCACTGATGACATCTCAAAAGACATCACTGAAGACATCTCATTTGACATCACTGATGACATCACTGATGACATCATCCAGTGACTGTGTTTCTGTAAAGTTTAAATATCTTTTACATATTGAAGAATGAGTGGTTGTATAAGTGTCTGGATGAAGGATTTAGTAGGTGCGTGACTGACTATGAGTGAGTGATTAAATGTGTCTTACTAAATTCATGGGTTAGTGACTAAACTGTCTAAATGTGTGCATCAGTATGTCTGTTGTTGTGTAAGCTGCTGCATGTGTTGATCAGTAGCTATATGAGTAACTATATGGGTTATTGATTGGTTGCCCAAGTATTTGTATGGGAGAGTGAGTGTGTGTGTGTGGGTGGCTGGGAGGTGTTTGACTCTGTGCATAGATGTGTAAGTAGTTGATTCCCTAGGTGTATGAGTTCAAGAGTGCATGTGGAAACAGCTATATGGGCGGTTGACTCTGCATGGGTGTGTTGGTGAGTGAATGGATATCTCAGTGCTACATGTGCAAGTAAGTACATATGTAAACACAGTACATGTGAGAGTTGACATATATAAGTAACTGTGGATAAGAGCCAGTGAATGTGTGAGTGGCTGTATGGATCATTGTGAGCTTGTATCAGGGATTGTATAAGAGAGTAAATATGTGTTAGAATATGTTTGAATAAGTAAGGTGTGTATAACTGCATAGTTGAGGAAATGGAGGTGTGATTGATTCTTTGCATGACTGACTAGGTGTGTGAGTAACTCCATGGATGAGTGACAGTCTGTGAGTGTCTGTTTACACTGAGTGTATGTAAGGTTATATTAGAGTCTGAAGAGGTTCATCGTATTATCACATGAGTGATGTCATCAGTGATGTAATCAGTGATGTCAAATGAGATGTCATCAGTGATGTCATTTGAGATGTCATCAGTGATGTCATCAGTGATGTCACTGACCATGTCATGAATGATGTAATATGTGACATCATCAGCAGTGGATTGCGGGTGCGCGATATATAGTTAGTGCAACTAACTATATATGGGAATTTCAATGGTTTTGTGCGATTAAAATAAGGTTTTGTAAATGCTAATCCCTAACTATATATGGTCTATAACCTATGGTTTTTTCAGTGAATTTTCAAGGTTTTGTAAATGCTAATTCCTAACTATATATGGTCTATAACCTATGGTTTTTTCAGTGAATTTCAATGGTTTTTTAATAGCAAATATCAAAAGCTGTAAAATGTATTCTTCTTTTAAATGACACTTTTTCCCCAAACTGCCTTGGTATATTCCAATATATGTCAAAGACAAAAATGTAAGTGGTCCAATCAATTTTTTCCACAATTTGAGGAAGCACAGAAACATGTGAATAAATCTGTTTCTGCTTACATGAGAGACTATGGAATGGGTTTAATATACAACAATAACTTGCCTTCCAACATTCAACACATCTACAGAAGAGATGGTGTGCACTTCTCTGATGAAGGGAATAGAATATTCGTCCTTTATTTAAAAGTGTGCATTGGAACCTACTTGTAGGTACCTAAATTAGCCACAGAACACAATAGCTCTTTTCAGAGCTACTCTACCTCTGATCATTCAAAACGTTTATCTTTTTCTAATTTTTTTTTCTTCACCAAAGTACGCTCCCTGGTTCGCTTACCAGTGCGCGTACCGGGCGCTCCCCACGCGAAATTTTCAAAAATTTTATTTTTATATTTTTCCATATATCAGCATCCTAATCCCACCTCAGAAAACCTAGAGGGTCATAAACTGTCTACCGTGCCCCCTTCTACCCATTCCGTACATTGTTTGTCCTCCATCTTATGTATCAATTCTACCGATACACAAAATGGAGGACTCCCGTAACGCTGCCGGTTCGCGTACCGGGGAGCGCACCGGTAAGCGCTCGATAAAAAAAGGTGGGAAAGTAATTTACAGAAAAACTACTACAGACACTTTCACCAAATTTGGAATAGTCCCTACTACATACCAGTCCCTACCATTTTCCAAAATGTGATGGAATTCCATAGAGCCATTCAAGTTGTAGCCCTGTCTAAATAACCTGAGGTAAATTACATGGCAAAAACACATTAGAAAGAGTTGACATTTTCAACCAATGATAACATTACTTTCAAGTTGTATTTTTATGTGCTGACATTTGATTGGTTTGGTACATGAATATATATGAAAAATAAGAGGGAAAGACAGCTATTTTGACTGGAACTCCCTGAGGCACATTTACAGAGCATTTCCTGAGAAACCTAAGACACTTTTCCAAAGGTAAGTTAATAGTTTTGAAGGAGAAATATGTTGTGCACCTAAAGTTATTTTTATAAAAACGTTTCCTGTTAGATATTTACTGTACCTCAGTTATAGTTATAGATTGAGTAAGGCTTATCTGTTGTAGTCAAAGATTGAGTTAGACTTGATCACATGCAGTACTTTATATTTCTACTTCCTGCCTTGTAGAATACACTGCCCAAACATAAATTCACTCTTAAAAACTCAGAACTATGTTGTACACGTTAAGTTAAAAATAAAAATGTTGAAGTTTCTTACTTAAACTCTATTTGTCTCTCTCTTTTTATTCTACCTTAACAGCAATTATGGATAAAGAAGCACAGGAACCCAAAGTACAACCTGAAATACAGGACAATAATGACGATTTTTTTAATGAGACAGTAGACAAACAACTGTTGGAATTTATGGACAATTTTGATAAACAAGAGACAATTTATGAAAATAAAGATCATGAAATTTCAGATGAAGTACTACTTGAAATTTCCATAGATTTTTAAAATTAATATCAATAAAATTGTATTTATAAATTAAACATTGTTTAAGACATTATTCATTTTTTTTCAAAATTTAAGATATAATAGTAGAGTAATTATAAAAAAACGTCAGACTAATGGTAAAGAGTACAACATTTTTATATTACTATGTGCTCAGGGAGTGCTCAAAGGATCTGTTTCTACTTTCCCTTGAATCTAGGAGAATAATTTACTTACTTGATGTGTTTTAAAAATGTGTTTTTTGACTTAAAATGGCTCAAAGGCTTCGTAAATATGCCCCATGCTGACTATGAATCTCTAGCAGTATATATCAAGAAAACTAAATGACTTCAATAAACGTTTTTAAACACATCAAGTAAGCAAATTATTCTCCCCCATTCATGGGGAATTAACTTAAAATGCCCTAACACACATGAGGGCGTATTTACAAGGCCCTTGCACCACTTTTGCATCACTTTTAACATGGGAAAAATACCTTGAAAGTGGCTCAAATGCCTTGTAAATATCCCCGATGCTGGCTATAAAACTCTAGCAGTACATATCAAGAAACCTAAATGACTTCAAGAAACGTTTTTATACACATCAAGTAAGCAAATTATTCTCCCTGAATCATGGGACAAGTGAAATATTTGTTTAAAGAAGCAGACACCATTTTTTCCTTCTCTGGGGTAGGTCTGGAAATGCTTTTTAAAGGACACCTTTGAGCAATTGATGGCACTTTTTCCTCAAACTGCCTTGGTATATTCCAAAATATGCCAAAGACAGAAATGGAAGTGGTCCAATCAATTTTATCCACAAATTGAGAAAGCGAGGAAGCATGTAAATAAGTCTGTTTCAGCTTACATAACAAACCATGGAATGGGCTCCATCTACAACAATAACTTGCGTTACTACATACAAGATATCTACAGAGGAGATGGTGTGCACTTCTCAGATGAGGGAAACAGAGTTTTCATACAAAATTTAAGACTGTGTATTGCTACCTACTTAGAACTTACACAGAACCCAAAAGCTCTTTTCAGAGCTACCTTAACTATAATTACTCTTTTAAAATTTCGAATGTACCTTTTTTCACTAATTTTCACTTATGTTCGCGTCCCGGTTCGCTACCCGGTTCGTGTACCGGCAGCTAACCGCGCGAAAAAATCAAAACATTTTTTTTCTTACAACATATATGAGCCTCCTCAGCTACCCTCAGAAAACATTGGGGGTCAAGATACTTCTCCCATGCCCCCTTACACCCATTTCCCACATTGTTATTCCTCCATCTTGTGATAAAATTTGTCCAAAACACAAAATGGCGAACTCCCGTTACGCTACCGGTAAGCTACCCGGTTCGCGTACCGGGACGCGCCTCTACTACGAAAAATCGCAAACATATTTTTTTTTTTTGCCCCACGGGGCACTTTAATATCCCCCTCATCAATCCTAGGGGGTCAGGTGGGGTCTACCTTGTCCCCTTTCCTTCTTTTCCCCCTTCGTTTTTCACCACATTTTGTCTCTCGATCCTACCGAGGGACAAGATGGCGGCCGGCCCGGACTGTTTAGAATGTTGACAGACAACGGAGAGCCAATCAGCTTCGCTTCTCGAAGTTCCGTTACGCGTCAGGTACGCGAACCGGAGCGCTAACCGGAGCGCTGTCACAGATATATCTGTTTTTTAAAACGTTAATTTCTCAAAATCCACTGGAGCACATATATTGAGACATAGCAAAGGCACGTCGGCCAAACCACATCTACAATTCTGCCAAGTTTCGTGTAAATCCATTCAGCCGTTCGAGCTAAAAGTGATTCCAACCGCCCTATGGAAAAATGAATGGGAAAAACACGTTTTGGGACCCCCTTTTTTCTCGGCCCCCCCTTGACAAAAACCCCCCAGGGGCTGCTCAGAAACAAATTGTGCCATTTTCCTGAAATATCAGCCAATTCCGTCCACAAACGCCAAAGTTAATCGACATAGAATTTTCAGAAATCCCATAGGAAAAAAATCCTAACTATATATACCTACTGGCGACCGCCAGTAGGTAATATATATATATATAGCTCCAAAACATCCTACAGGCATGTAATAGACTGCAGCACTTGCAGGGGTGGTTTCACAAAGATGTTTAATTGGAAACCTTCAGCACATCAACAAGACACGTTTCGGCGTATAGCCTTCGTCAATTGTATAACAGTTGGCGTAGTGGCCATTGCACTTATTTTAATGTTACAGAGTACTAGTTCATGGGCATCAACATAGGACTGACACCTATTATTCAAGCGCCGCCATATTGTAAGGTGCATTAAACCAGCGTTATACTTTATAATGGAACACATTTCAACCATTGTGTCATGTAAATACATCCAAATTACACACAATTTGAGTATATTTCCAGCTTATTTCATTGTAGCTCTGGATGGGCATAAACTATAAACAATCGTTCCACAAAATTATATTTACTAGTAATCTCGCCCTGTATGGGGTTGAATTGTCCAAAACTCTACTCCACATATTCAATTATCTTATTGCGTCCGTTGAGACTAGTTCATGTTTTATATATATTCTCTGTAGACAATACATTTTCATGTTTATCTAATCACATAATTGCATTTACAAATTGATCCAATAACAATAGTTACTCTCATCTTATTGAATTTTTTACGATACGCTACATCATAACGGAAGATCATCAAGCTCCAGAGGGGATTAAATATTCCATCACTTAGAACTTTGAACACTTAGTTGAAATCACTATCCCAAATGGACCGCCAATTCCTCGTGCATGTTCAGACCCTTAGGCATCTTGCTTTGCAAGTTTATTATGTACCTAGACTCTAGACGTCTAAGTCTCTGTAATCGGTCACCCCCTCTCACACTTATGGGGACACTGTCAAGGCACATGTATGACAACAGATCCCTGTTGCGTCCATGAGCCTTATCAAAGTGTCTTGCTACGGGGTATGACTCATCTACGTTCTTGATAGCTCGCATATACTCCAATATACGAATTTTGACCAGATGATTCGTGCTCCCAATATACCTCTTGCCACACGGGCAGATCAAACAATAAATGGCATATGGAGTGGTACAAGTCAAAAATTTCTGTATCCTTTTGGGTGTGACTAAGCCTGAGACCATATAAATCAGGAATCGTTTACTGAATTTGCACGCTTTGCAGCGTCCGCATGGGAAGAAGCCATTTAATGGTTCCAAAGAAGGTTTAACGGAGTGTCCCTCATGGTGACTATGACCTAGATGATCTTTCAGGGCTCTCGCCTTACTAAAGGTGATTAGGGGGTTAGATGGTAAATCAACTTTAATGATGTTATCTGTTAAAAGGATATTCCAATTCTTTCTCAGAATCCTTCTAAGATCCCCTGCATTACTAGAGAAAGGGGTGATAAATCTAAAAGCACCACCTTCTAGGTCCTTGTTTTTAGTTTTGAGCAATTCATCTCTCTGTATCTTATTCACCTTGTTAAGTGCCTGTGTTAATATTCCATCTTTGTAACCTCTGGCCTTAAACCTAGACAAGCTTTGCTTAGTGGCTTTTTGAAATTCTTGTTCACTTGAGTTGTTTCTTTTAAGTCTTAACAGTTCCCCATACGGATACATCTTTGTGAAACCACCCCTGCGAGTGCTGCAATCTATTACAGGCTATTCCTGTAGGATGTTTTGGAGCTTTATATGATTAACGGGTACACCCCCGGTAAGCAGGCACCCGCTCGAAGTTGCCGCAGGCTGGTGTTTTGGAGCTGAGATATATATATATATATATATATATATATATATATATATATATATATATATATATATATAGTTAGTTCCAAACGACCAAGGCACCCTTGTGCTGAAACGCGTAGCGTTACCTTGAAAATAAACGCCCACTAGCTGTACCTTTTCTGAGTGCGTGCATTGCTTATCGTAGCAAAACTTTGGAACTATTGACATTACTCGGCGGCGGGGTTGGCCGAGTGGAACACGCCACCTGACTACGGGATCCGGATCCCGGAGACTAACCCTCTTGCAAAGTGATTAAATATATATATATATATATATATATATATATATATATATATATATATATATATATATATATATATATATATATAATATATATATATAAATCGAGTTTGTGCTTCCAAATATGTTCAGCCTTGTGATATAATTCCAAACAGAAGCTTATATTTACTTAAAATAATAAAAAGAAAAATACCTATGAATCTGCGGACTAGAATTGCGGGTACATTCATGTGATTGCAAGAAAAATCATAAAGTAGAACACGTCTGTGTTTGTGGTTCCACAAAAGTACTGCAGAACCAAACATTTTAAAAAAAATATTAAAATTACAAAATTACAAAAATAATAACACAGTACTTTCTCTTTTGTTTTTCAAGCTACTTTCACTCTAGTTCTTCAGTTAATATTTTTTTAAACTGTTTTTATTTTGCTGTTTCAGCAATATTTCCATTACATTTTCTCTATCTTCATCCCCATTTTTCATGTGACTTCTGCATGCATTTTACTTGTTTTTGTTCACGTGGTCTCATTGCTTTTTGCATATATTACTGCAGGACCTACCATTTGTTTTTCTCTACTGTCTATCCATTTAAAAAATGTTTACCCATTTTTTAAATCATCATTTCTTTACCTTTGTTAGTGATATTTCTCATAGCTCCTTCCCCCATTGTTGTGGACATGGTCAGTGACATCACTGATGATATCTCAAATGACATCACTGATGACATCATTCATAGAACCACTCACACGCCCTATCACTCATCCATAGAGCTACTCACAGAGCCACTTAGTCACTGATACAATCACTCTCAGGATCACTAACTCAAGCAGACAGCCACTCACATAACCACTCATACACTCGTACAGCCAGTCACACAGCCCCTCCCACACTGATACATCCAGTCACACAACCACCCAGATAACATATGTTATAAACATTATCACTCATTAGTAGTATAAAAAAAGAAAAGTAATTTAACTTATGCAGTAGCTTAGTCCCTATCTTTAAGTCACAGAAACATGTTCAAAGCACTTACACTCACTAGATGATGTCATCAGTGATGTGATAGTTAGGAACTAGTTTCCAGAGGAAAAGTGTTTTTGTTTTGCCAATAACTTTGGCACCATTTGACAAATCTTTATGAAAATTTGAAATTAGTACATCACCCACTTCAGCTTCTGTGTTAAAAGTTTCAGGGTGATTTCTCAAGCGAGGACCACGACAAAAGGGGGGTCCCAAAACAGGCTTTTCCTACCCAATTTCTCATAGGGATTTGGAACACGACTACAGCCCGAACTGCTGAACGGAACGGCACCAGATTAGACAGAAAGGTAGCTTTGGGTCCAGAAAGTGTGCTTTTTGTCATTTGTTGTAAATCTGTTCAGTAGTTTTTGAGATATCAACCCCTTCGCTGCTTGGCCTTCCCTGTGCGAAGCCTTTTTTTGGCTACTTGGGGTAGTTCGCGCTTAGGCTCCTGTAACCCTTTGTCCACATAAGGTAAAAATGCCAAATTTGCGTCTTTTTCTTCCAACATCTTGAGGATTCTAAAGGTACCCAGGGTTTGTGAGGTCCTCTGGAATGGACTAAGAAATTTGCCAAAATACAGCTAATTTTGATTTTTTTTTAGGAAAAATGGGAGTAAAGTGCAGCAGAAGAAAGCGTCATTTTTTTCCCCTGCAAATGGCATCAAAACACAGGGTTTGTGGTGTTAAAATCACCATCTTCCCAGCTTTCAGGAACAGGCAGACTTTTGTCAGAAAAAAAAACATTCTACACAGTTTTGGCATTGTACTGGGACACAGCCTATTTTTCCTATTTATTGTGCTTTCACTGTCATTGCACTCATGTTACAATTTATCCTTAGCCATTTCGAAACGTTATGCACAAAACGGTCATGAGTGCAATGACAGTGATTGTATCAACTGATAATTGTTTTTATTAATTGTAGTGACTCCTGAAGAAGTGCTTTTTAAGCACGAAATGCATTGGGCTTTAACGAATAAACACTGCCCTGAATGAAGTATGCTTAAGTCGTGTTCCTTCGAAGAAGTCCGGATGAGCACAGTGGGAACACCAGAAACTTGGGAAATAGCATGAACACTCAGCTTGTGGAATTTGAGCATGTTAACATTAAGAACAATGAGCAAAATGAGTAGAAAGTTTAAATGAAAAAGGAGAATGGTTTTGAACAAATATCCGAGGCAGGCACAACAAAGCTGTGCGATTGGTTGGGGTGAGACGTTGCCCCATTGTAATGGTGTCTTGGTGGGTTTCCCTCACTGGCCACTGAGCCGGGAACCAAAAATGCACACAACCACCTTGCAAAACCAGGTCGTTTTGTGATAGTAAATTTTGATGTCTCAACAATATTTTTTTAGCCCTTCCATGTGGCTTGTGCTTGGCCCGCTTACACAAGTGAGGTATCATTTATATTGGAAGACTTGAAGGAATGCAGAGGAGTAGGATATTTGTGCCAGCTGAGTGATCCCATAACCTTTCCACACAGAAATGTGAGAACAATTACATTTTTTCAGCTACATTTGAAATTTGCAGGCAATTCTAGGTAGGAAAACGTTGTGGGATCCAAGTCATACCTCCCTGGACTCCCCTAGATGTCTAGCTTTCAGAAATGTCTGGGTTAGGTAGGTTTCCCTAGATGGCCGCTGAGCCTGGTACCAAAATCGTAGGTGATCCCAATGCAAAACTAGGTTGGTTCGTGATAGATCATTTTGACATCTCCACAATGCGATTTAGGCCCTTGCCTTTTACAGGTACTTGGCTCACCCAAAGAAGTGAGGTACCATTTTTATCGGGAGGCCTGGGAGAAGGCTGGGTGGTAGGAATTTTGTGTCAGCCTTGTGATCCCACAACTTTCCCTCATAGAAATATGAAAAAAATGACATTTTCTCCCCTAAATGTGAGGTTCACGGGGTATTCTGGGTAGAAAATATTTGGGGGATCCATGCAAGTCATACCTCCCTGGACTCCTCAGGCTGTCTAGTTTTCTAAAATGTCTGGATTAGGTAGGTTTCCCTCGATAACCGCCGAGCCTGGGACCAAAATTGTAGGTGACCCCCTTGCAGAACTAGGTTGTTTGTGATAGATAATTTTGATGTCTCCACAATACGTTTTTGGCCTTTTCCTGCCACGGGTACTTGGCCCACCCACACAAGTGAGGTACCATTTTTATTTTTATTGGGACACCTAGGGGAATGCTGTGTCAGCCCAGTGATCCTATAACTTTTCCACACAAAAATGTGAGAAAAATTATATATTTTCAGCTATATTTGAGATTTGCAAGGTAGGGAAATGTTGGGGGAAAATGTTGGGGGAGCCACGCAAATCATACCACCCTGTACTCCCCGGCTGTCTAGTTTTCAGAAATCCCAGGTTTAGGAAGGTTTCCCAAAAAGGCTGCTGAGCCCGGGACCGAAATCACAGGTGACACTCTTGCAAAACCAGGTTGGTTTGTGATAGATAATTTTGATGTCTGCAATATATGTCTTGAGCCCTTGCCTGTCGCAGGTAATTTTCCCACCCATGAGTGAGGTACCATTTTTATTGGGAGACTTGAGGAAAGGCTGGGTGGTAGGAAATGTGTGGTTTCTTTCTGAAGCTGAAAAATTCTGGCACAGTAGTGCAAGGAAAATGTGACTTTAGTCACATTTTGATGTTTGCAGGACATGGTGGGTAAGATAACTTGTTTGGTTACACAAGAGACATAACTGTGTACTCCCCTGGGTGTTTAGTTGATGAAAATATCTAAAGTTTGTAGATTTTTCCTAGAAGGAATGTACACTAAGTATGGGCGAAATTTGTGAATTTGCGGTCCGTGAATTTGTGCGAAATCGCACTCGCAATTCGCAAAATCCGTGAAATCATGCGAATTTGCGAATCTGGCTTCATTGCTCGTTCGCAAGAGTTTTCGCCAGTTCGCAAGGGTTTTTTACAAGTTCGGGAACGCGAACTTACTTGTGTGGTCGCAACGGTCGCGACCATGTTGTTTCTACGTGTCCAGCCTGTTTGCGACCCTGTGGTTCATCGCGGCCACCCTCCAGTTCAACACTGCCACCCTCTGGTTCACCACAGCACCCTCTGGTTCACCACTGCCACTCTCTGGTTCACCACTGTCACTCTCTGGTTCACCACTGTCACCCTCTGGTTCACCACTACCACCCTCTGGTTCACCACTGCCACCCTCTGGTTCATCACAGCACCCTCTGGTTCATCACTACCACCCTCTGGTTCAAAACTGCCACCCTCTGGTTGACCACTGCCATCCTCTTGTTCATCACAGCACCCTCTGGTTCACCACTGCTACCCTCTGGATCATCACTGCCACCCTCTGGTTCATCACTGCCACCCTCTGGTTTGCCACTGCCACCCTCTGGATCATCACTGCCACCCTCTGGTTTACCATTGCCACCCGCTGGTTCATCACTGCTATCCTCTGGTTCATCACCTTGTGGTTCACCACTGCCACCCTCTGGTTCATCACTGCCACCCTCTGGTTCATTACTGCCACCCTCTGGTTCGCCACTGCCACCATCTGGATCATCACTGCCACCCTCTGGTTCATTACTGCAACCCTCTGGTTCGCCACTGCGACCTTCTGGATCATCACTGCCACCCTCTGGTTCATCACTGCCACCTTCTGGTTTGCCACTGCCACCCTCTGGTTAATCACTGCCACCCTCTGTTTTGCCACTGCCACCCTCTGGATCATCACTGCCACCCTCTGGTTCAACACTGCCACCCTCTGGTTTGCCACTGCCACCCTCTGGATCATCACTGCCACCCTCTGGTTTACCACTGCCACCCTCTGGTTCATCACTGCTATCCTCTGGTTCATCACCTTGTGGTTCACCACTGCCACCCTCTGGTTCATCACTGCCACCATCTGGTTCATTACTGCCACCCTCTGGTTCGCCACTGCCACCCTCTGGATCATCACTGCCACCCTCTGGTTCATTACTGCCACCCTCTGGTTCGCCACTGCAACCTTCTGGATCATCACTGCCACCCTCTGGTTCATCACTGCCACACTCTGGTTTGCCACTGCCACCCTCTGGTTAATCACTGCCACCCTCTGTTTTGCCACTGCCACCCTCTGGATCATCACTGCCACCCTCTGGTTCACATCTGTAACCCTCTGGTTCATCACTGCTATCCTCTGGTTCATCACCTTGTGGTTCACCACTGCCACCCTCTGGTTAATCACTGCCATACTCTGGTTCATCACTGCCACCCTCTGGTTCGCCATGCCACCCTCTGGATCATCACTGCCACCTGCTGGTTCATTACTGCCACCCTCTGGTTCGCCACTGCCACCCTCTGGATCATCACTGCCACCCTCTGGTTCACCAGTGCCACCCTCTGGGTCATCACTGCCACCCTCTGGTTGATCACTGCCACCCTCTGGTTCAAGGCTGCCACCCTCTGGTTGATCACTGTAACCTCTGGTTCATCCCTTTCACCCTCTGGTTCATCACTGCCACCCTCTGGTTCATTACTGCAACCCTCTGGTTCCCCACTTCTATCCTCTGGATCATCACTGCCACCCTCTGGTTCATTACTGCCACCCTCTGGTTCACCACTGCCACCCTCTGGTTCATCACAGCACCCTCTGGTTCACCACTGCCACCCTCTGGTTCAAAACTGCCATCCTCTGGTTCATCACTGCTATCCTCTGGTTCATCACCTTGTGATTCACCACTGCCACCCTCTGGTTCATTACTGCCACCCTCTGGTTCATTACTGCCACCCTCTGGTTCATCACTGCCACTCTCTGGTTCATCATTGCTATCCTCTGGTTTATCACCATGTGGTGCACCACTGCCACCATCTGGTTCATCACTGCCATCCTCTGGTTCATCACAGCACCCTCTGGTTCACCACTTCCACCCTCTGGATCATCACTGCCACCCTCTGGTTCGTCACTGCCACCCTCTGGTTTGCCACTGCCACCCTCTGGATCATCACTGCCACCCTCTGGTTCACCACTGCCACCCTCTGGTTCATCACTGCTATCCTCTGGTTCATCACCTTGTGGTTCAACACTGCCACCCTCTGGTTCATCATTGCCACCCTCTGGTTCATTACTGACACCCTCTGGTTCACCACTGCCACCCTCTGGATCATCACTGCCACCTTCTGGTTCATCACTGCCAGCCTCTGGTTTGCCACTGCCACCCTCTGGATCATCACTGCCACCCTCTGGTTCAACACTGCCACCCTCTGGTTTGCCACTGCCACCCTCTGGATCATCACTGCCACCCTCTGGTTTACCACTGCCACCCTCTGGTTCATCACTGCTATCCTCTGGTTCATCACCTTGTGGTTCACCACTGCCACCCTCTGGTTCATCACTGCCACCATCTGGTTCATTACTGCCACCCTCTGGTTCGCCACTGCCACCCTCTGGATCATCACTGCCACCCTCTGGTTCATTACTGCCACCCTCTGGTTCGCCACTGCAACCTTCTGGATCATCACTGCCACCCTCTGGTTCATCACTGCCACACTCTGGTTTGCCACTGCCACCCTCTGGTTAATCACTGCCACCCTCTGTTTTGCCACTGCCACCCTCTGGATCATCACTGCCACCCTCTGGTTCACATCTGTAACCCTCTGGTTCATCACTGCTATCCTCTGGTTCATCACCTTGTGGTTCACCACTGCCACCCTCTGGTTAATCACTGCCATACTCTGGTTCATCACTGCCACCCTCTGGTTCGCCATGCCACCCTCTGGATCATCACTGCCACCTGCTGGTTCATTACTGCCACCCTCTGGTTCGCCACTGCCACCCTCTGGATCATCACTGCCACCCTCTGGTTCACCAGTGCCACCCTCTGGGTCATCACTGCCACCCTCTGGTTGATCACTGCCACCCTCTGGTTCAAGGCTGCCACCCTCTGGTTGATCACTGTAACCTCTGGTTCATCCCTTTCACCCTCTGGTTCATCACTGCCACCCTCTGGTTCATTACTGCAACCCTCTGGTTCCCCACTTCTATCCTCTGGATCATCACTGCCACCCTCTGGTTCATTACTGCCACCCTCTGGTTCACCACTGCCACCCTCTGGTTCATCACAGCACCCTCTGGTTCACCACTGCCACCCTCTGGTTCAAAACTGCCATCCTCTGGTTCATCACTGCTATCCTCTGGTTCATCACCTTGTGATTCACCACTGCCACCCTCTGGTTCATTACTGCCACCCTCTGGTTCATTACTGCCACCCTCTGGTTCATCACTGCCACTCTCTGGTTCATCATTGCTATCCTCTGGTTTATCACCATGTGGTGCACCACTGTCACCATCTGGTTCATCACTGCCATCCTCTGGTTCATCACAGCACCCTCTGGTTCACCACTTCCACCCTCTGGATCATCACTGCCACCCTCTGGTTCGTCACTGCCACCCTCTGGTTTGCCACTGCCACCCTCTGGATCATCACTGCCACCCTCTGGTTCACCACTGCCACCCTCTGGTTCATCACTGCTATCCTCTGGTTCATCACCTTGTGGTTCAACACTGCCACCCTCTGGTTCATCATTGCCACCCTCTGGTTCATTACTGACACCCTCTGGTTCACCACTGCCACCCTCTGGATCATCACTGCCACCTTCTGGTTCATCACTGCCAGCCTCTGGTTTGCCACTGCCACCCTCTGGATCATCACTGCCACCCTCTGGTTCACCACTGCCACCCTCTGGTTCATCACTGCCACCCTCTGGTTCAAGGCTGCCACCCTCTGGTTCATCACTGCCATCCTCTGGTTCATCCCTGCCTCCCTCTGGTTCATCACTGATACCCTCTGGTTCATCACAGCACCCTCTGGTTCATCACTGCCACCCTCTGGTTCATCACCACCACCCTCTGGTTCATCCCTGCCACCCTCTGGTTCATCACTGATACCCTCTGGTTCATTACTGCCACCCTCTGGTTCGCCACTGACACCCTATGGATCATCAATGCCACCCTCTGGTTCATTACTGCCACCCTCTGGTTCGCCACTGCCACCCTCTGGATCATCACTGCCACCCTCTGGTTCATCACTGCCACCCTCTGGTTCAAGGCTGCCACCCTCTGGTTGATCGCTGCCATCCTCTGTTTCATCCCTGCCACCCTCTGGTTCATCACTGCCACCTTCTGGTTCCGCACTGCCACCCTCTGGTTCATCACTGCCACGCTCTGGATGATCACTGCCACCCTCTGGTTCAAGACTGCCACCCTCTGGTTGATCACTGCCATCCTCTGGTTCATCACAGCACCCTCTGGTTCACCACTGCCACCCTCTGGTTCACCACTGTATATTATGGGGGAAAGCACAACTGTCCAGCCTCAACTGAGATGAATTAATTTGGGGCTGGTTAATGTGTCACAGAATTTGAGCTTCAAGTCTGGCACCTGCTTCCTTAGCTGTAAGTGCTTCCTGTTGCAGTAAAACATTTTTTACAGGAGCATTGTGCCATACTTGTAACTATTCTCTGACCCTGCTTTGAAAATAGTTGCAAGTAGGCAACTGAACTTTGGAGGGGCCCCTCAGGAAGCACTACAGGGAATGGTTACAAATTAGCTTGAACTTTTGCACCTGCTAAGTGCTTTCAGTTTTGCAAAATTCGTTTTTGTGCAATTTCGCGAGATTCGCGGGGCGCAAATTCGTGCTAAATCAAACTCGCAATCCGCGAATTCGTGCAAATTAGTGGATTGGGGTTTTTTTGCGTGTTCGCGGGGTTTTTTACGTCTTCGCAAGCCGATTGCAGCGCACCGACCGTAAAGTTACCCATGCGGTCGTACATGGGCGCGGCCATCATGTGCGTTTTGCGTATTTCCGATTCCGGGCGCTATTGGCAATCTCGCGTTGAGTGCGGCGCGCTATTACGAGTTCGCCTGTGTTTTTGCGTGCTCGCTGGGAAAATATCACGCAAACTTACCCACGCGGTCCTCTATGGGCGCAGCCATCTTGTTTTTCATTCATTGCTATGGTTTTTGGGCATGCTACCTTTCTATCCATCTTAAATCTGTGTAATCCTATGTTTTTCTGAACTTTTTTTGCTTTTTGTTGCTTATTATCTATATCTACAATTTCCTACAACTATATTTTGTGTTTTTTAAAACTTTTTGTTACTTTATTACCTACTTTATTTCTTTCGCTCTCTCTCTTATTTTTTTCACACCTATTCTTCTTTCCTTTTTCTTGTGCCCAGGACCATGGCAAAGGGAGCCGACAAGGGCAAGGGGAAGGGCCCAGCACCCCGTGTCCAGCTCCCTTGCGGGCGTTTGAGGGGGGAGCTAGTCCAGGCCAGGGAGATCTTCTCTGCGGTGGAGATGGCCACCTTGATGATTTTTGTCCAAGTCCACCTCCCTAAGACCGTGGCAGCAGGTGGGCAGATTGCTTCCGGTTACGGCCTCCGGGAGTGTCGCCAGCTATGGGAGAAGGTGTGCCGGCGCATGAGGAAGGAGTCTGGGGACCGGCGCACCTACCAGCAAGCGACGCACTGGTGGACTGACATCCTGGACCGGGAGCATGACATGCTCGACCTGCTAGGATTGGAGATCCCTGGCCTTGGTAAGTAGCTATTTAATAACTACTTTTTTTTCTTTTGCTCTGTTATATTGCTAATCTATTTCTTTCCTGAAGAGTACGAATGCTGCTGATTCGATTACATTGCAGGTAAATTAATCTTTAAATAGCTTCTGTCATTGCAGGTGCTCGCCTGGTTATTGGCGTTGCTACTATGCTTACTTGTTTGCAACTTTTTACTTATTTGAGAGCATTTTTGCGTAATGGTAGAGACAGTAGACTCAAGTCTAGTCCTTCTTTGTACTCCTGCTGCTGCCACTTTGAAGAGATAGTGGTGGATTGATACGTTGAGTATATTATTTATTATTTGTTATAGGACATTTGATAGTGGTCTGCAATCATGATGACGGACTGTGTCTGTCACGCGACGTCTCGTGCAGCTGAGTGATGGCAGTCGTAGTAGAACCTTTTTGTTGGTGTAGATAGTGAATTACATAACTTTCCTATTAGACGGTCTGCGAATCCTGCAATACTGTACTACTATCCTCCTAGTTGACCAGATCAGATGCAATTGTTGTTAATTTGTTTCCCCGACATAATTTTAGATTGTGTTCAAAGAAATCAAATATTTCCCAAAAAACAATCATCCATGTTGTGTTTGTTTATTTCATGTTCACCAGAAGCTCCCAGGGGCAAGACTCCGGTGGAAAAAGGTGGACAGGATCAGTCCCTTGCAGGCTCTTCTGCTGGCCCCAGTAAGTTGTTCTATTGTTATATTAATACTTATACTTCCCTAACTTTTACAGCTCCTATTGATTACAAACTGTTTCTTAATAATTCTATTTTTTACAAAATAGTCTTTGATCTTCTTCTAATGTAGACTCCCAGTTCTTTCTACATTCTTATCCTGCCTCTACCATCACTCTCTTTGCTACTACTATTTACGATTATGAGCCGGTCTGTGTAGGTAGCTAAGCTTGCCCAGTCGGCAAACGGTGTGAAACAAAACTCTGATCCAGCAATAGCTCTAGGCACTGAGTGCAGTCCTCTGGGTTGCCCTTGCTGTCTATTCCAGTTTTCTTAATGTAAGTGCTTTGACAATTTCCAACAACAAAATGTCATTGTTTACACCAAGTAAAAGGTAGCAGTTGCCTTTTTGATTTGAGAGGAGCACATCCCATACCGCTAGTGTTTCAGGGACTATTCTGCACCCAAAGAAGTATGGACAAGAGAAATAGTACATTGTTGATGATAGGTGCAGTTCGACTTTCGACATAGCTCAGTCCGAACAGAAGTTGAACCCCCAATCCCCTGACCGACTATCTAGTGTGTCTGACCAATGATTTTACGACCCAGAAGAACAGAAGAAGACTACCGCCGAGTCCCGGCCTATCTGAGTCACTGAAACATGACTGCCAAGTGCAGTAGTTCAAACCCTTCCGCTCACTCATTCGTGAACAAAAACCACACAGTGTTTGTGAGTTTTAAAGTTTTATTTTCAATTAAGAAATGAAAACATTATTTCTTTATTTTGAATAGCGTAGTATTCTGAGCCAGCAATGGTGATGGATGAAGACGACGTTAAAGTTTAAACAACATTCCCATGAATTAAATTACTATGACTCAAACTTAATAATAGTTAACAGACACATGAAATTATTAGAATAACTGTGCGGGAGCCCCAACCTTCTTTAAAGTACTTAAAGTACTGCTGGTGATGACTTACTAGTAGTTGGTGAATCGTTTGGCAGAAGGGCAATGGAATCTTCTTTCTTTAATGCGAAAAATGGTGCACGTTAAGCAAGCATTCATCAGTTGTCATAAGAAGAAGTGTAGCGTTTAATGGAATAAGCATATAAAAGGTTAACACTTCCTCCCCAAAACCGTTACTTTTTTTCAATCCCAGTAATAAAAAATGTGTTATGTGACATTTTCTTCCATTACGAGATAAAATAGGGGGTTGTGTATGGCATCTGAAAATATGACATTTTTTTCCTAGAAGTCACAACATATGATGCGGCACAGATGACCAGTGCCGGGGCCAGCAGTGCGGAGGGATCCACTCTGGATGCGGCGGCACCAACAGGAGGAGCTGTGGGGGAAGACTCAGCGGCTGCGGACGGTGGTAAGTTATTATACTCCTTACTCATTGAAATGTTTTTGAGTAGGCTCGCAAAGGAGTGTGTGATGTACTGTACAGTAGTACACAGTACACTAGTATAAGTAGACTGTACTGTTAAGAACAGTTACTAATTTAGAACTACTTTTTGGGCTACTATCACGGAGAAGACAGTCAACCTTGACTTGTAATAGCATTAGCTGCGGTAATTCTCGGGTAACCAATGGCCCCCTCTATTTCACTTCAACTCAGCTGGCAAATTTTTATTGTGAAGCCAAGTTATATCAGATGTCATTTAGGGATGTGAAGAACGAAAAGTTAAAGAAGGGTGAAACGAAGGACGAGCGAGTCTTAATATTTATGACTGTAAAGAATGGTTTTGTTGAATGCAATTCAAGATAAGAAGATGGCGGTTTCTAAAATTTAATGAAACGGGTGTTAGTTGGTTGTTGACAAAAATAAATTTTGGTACATTTGAGACATTAAGACGTACTTTGGAAGCCTGGATGTTATCTTCTTTATCCTCATCGATAGCGGAGGTGTATGATGTAGTAGAGCAGACGCTGAGTGGATGAAGTATGGCCAGTGGCAGTGCCACCCCGATAGAAAACTAAGACATTCCTATCCCCACCTGCATGTACTGCTTAAAGTACTGCGAGTCTGCATCATCATGGCCTGTGTCTGTATTTCTTGGATGAAAGCTGAGTGAGCTGCCATTATGGCGGCTACCACAAGTTCACGTACCAGTAATTTCTTTTGCAACACAAGAGAAAAAAAATAAAAAGGCCTTTTTTTAGTACTCTCTGACTATGTATGTAATAGTGAGTCCACCCATAGTGCTGCTAGTGGAATTCCTGAAACTCCCAGTAATGTCACAGGCTTACAAAGACGGCAGAAAGATACATGCCAAAATGTTATACTGTGTTTGCTACTTGCTGGTGTTACTGATGCTGGTGTTACTGAGTGTCAACTTTCCGTTGAATTATTTTGACTAGATTATTTTGTTAAAGACTATTGGCTACAGTATTTTTCTTTCTTTCTTCATAGATGCTACTCCAAAAAAGCTCACCCGCAAGGAGATGGCTGTCCGGGCCAGGGCCCGTAAGCTGGAGGCTATTTGTGCCGAGAATCGGCGATTGTGGGCTCGGGAGCATGAGGACACATCAACCAGTACTTCCTCCTCCACTGCCCCCGGGTTCACCAGCCACAAGCCTCCAGCCAAACAGAGCCGTGGCCCGACAGCCTCCCGCTGCCGCTGCACAGCAGCAAAAACAACAGCTGCCCCCCAGAGCCTGGATGACATGTTTGCGCCGCCTCCGAAAGCGAATGGACTAGCTGGAGCGGTTGGGCGAAAAACATCAGCGCCAGCTCCGGGACCTTTGCAAAGATCTGTGGGACGTTCAACACCAGCTGTCCACACTATGCCACCGGAGGAAGTGACTGTCCCTTGCCCCTTTTTTAAAGACTGTTGGTGGGGTGGGAATTTGGTTTTTGGGAAAGGGGACTTTTTGATTTTTGGACATTGGTTTGGTTAGTGAGGGGGGTGAGTTGGGGTAATTTCTTTTATTTTTGTGACAACAACATCCATAATTTATATTTCTTAACAATTATATTTTTCATACCAAAACACAGTATAAGCGCTCATTTTATTTTGTGTGGGGGTTGGCGGTGGTTACTGGACGTTTGGTTTTTCAAACTTACCAGCATGAATGAAACATCTTGTCCTGAAATGTACCAAAATGCAAGTAACCGAGTTAGTCAATTCAGTAGCCCTACTACTGTACTTTACTAGTAGTACTGTCAGTCTCTGCTCTCCTCCCAACTTAGTCCTAGCCCATTATTCTACTACCTCTCCAATATGCTTATCTTACCTGTGATTTGTGAATTACGGTTGGTGAATAAGGTTGGTTGTTGACTTGAATCCTCGATGGATGCAATATCATTGTTGTGCTGGTAGCAGTAGTGGTACACTCTGGCAGTATCACCATATGAAAAAAAAGGAAATGAAACATTGAGTGGGCTGAGCGTAGCATTAGAAACAGTACATTAGATAGTACAGTAGAGAACAGTGCCCTAAATTGTAGCCTAAGCAGTGTTAAATTAATGAAAAGTAGTAGTTGCGTGGAGTTGGACTGCTATAAGAAATTAAGGCAAAGGACACGTCATCAACGTAACGTAAGCATTAAGCATTCGATTGTTCACGTTGTGTAGGAGGAGGATGTTCTTATCAATCCACGATGGCGCACATGAACTTCTGAATGTAATGATTTTGGCTGCTTTGACATTATCCTCCCCAGCAAGTGTGTGGAATTTATTGTTGTTGTCAGTCACACCACAATGAAATACCACACAGCCCAGGGGAAGAGGGTTAGGGTTTGAAAATTGGATGGGAATGGGGTTTTTTGGGAACGTTTGGTAGAGAGGAAAAAAAACACAGCATGGACAGTCAAACAACAAATGAAGAGAAACAAATCTTTGGATTTGAAGATATTGATAAATCTTTAAAGGGACATAAAGGAAGTGCACTACTGCATGCCAGAAGTTGTTTACTAAATGGATGGTTAGGTTACTGCAAAGTATCACTACTACTTACTGCAACTTACTAGTAACTACGAAGAAACAAGTTGAGAGTACAGGGCTACAGTCATTACGCAATTTCACTTGCCTCTCTGCCCTCAGAGAGAATAAACACTTAGAACGTTAAATTATTGTTAAACATAGCAAAAACATAGCAAATTTAGAAGTAGAGAGCAAAGATATGCAGAGTCACACTCATAGAAGTTCACAGCAATAACGTTACTTAAAAGATAAGTAGAAATGAATGGATACTGTTACTGTATGTTGTTGTACTTTTCCTGTTGAATTTGGGAAGTTGCATGCATCAAGCCATTCCTCTTATTTGCGGTACTCCTCCGTTCCATCTGACGCTCCGTCGATCAATGTTGGTGACCAGAAGACACCCTGTCCACTGCCTGCCTGGCGGATGCTGAATTGCGGGTCGCTAATGTGAAGCCTGACTTCATCCTTTTTTCCATTGCACAGGGTGAAAGCCGCCATGTAAATGTTGATGCAAAAACAGGAAGTGATATTAAAACACCACTGAGAAAAAAATATAAGGTACGTACGCTGTGTAGTGCAAAAAGTCACACTTTCAGTTTCAGAATCAACAGTACAATAGTTTCGAAAGGGCGTACTCTGAGTTTCCTTTTGAAGGATAAATAAGTGTGGGTGAATTTTGCGGATCTTTCCCCTCAAGCTAGGTGTGGTGTAAACTACGATTTTAGAACAAAATTAGACCTTCCCAGTAGTGCTCCCAGACCCTTAAACACACATGCTAAAATGTAGAATACCCCCAATCAGACCACAAAAAACGTGCAATACTGCTACCTGTCTGAGGCCTAGTCGAAAATGGTGACAAAACGTACTTTGAAAGTAATGTAGGCCCAAATTCCCCCTTTCCCACCATGGATTTTCTTCAAACCACTTGCAACCAAAATTAGACATTTCTCGACAAGTACTCCAAGAGTAGACCCCAGAACCCAGTTGCCAAAATCTCGAACACCCCCAAACACATGCAGTACTGCTAACCCTAATGAGCCCTAAGTTAAAAATAGTGTCAAACTCTTTCTTCCACTAGGCCCTAACTCCCCTTTGCCACCATGGATTTTCTTCAAACCTCTTGCAATCAAAAGTATCCATACCCAGTGTTGCTCCAAGACCCCAAAACCCACCCACAAACACCAGGAACCCCCCAAGCAGGCCCCCGAAAACGCTAAAGTGAGCGATATACCTTCAATTTTCTCCAAACCACTTTTATCCGGTATTAGACCTCCACAGCATGCCCCCAGACCCAGGCAAAAACAAGTTTAACCCCCCCAAACAACCAAAAAGCAAAAATGGAAAAATGGGCACTTTGACAAATTTCTGCATAGTTCCCAGATCACTCCGTGCGCGCCCTGCAGCAAGGCCCTAACTCCCCTTTGCCACCACGGATTTTCTTCAAACCTCTTGCAATCAAATGTATTCATACCCAGCGTTGCTCCAAGACCCCAAAACCCACCCACAAACACCAGGAGCCCCCCCAAACAGCCCCCGTAAAACGCTAAAGTGAGTGAAATGCCTGAAAATGGAAAAACGTTTTCACCCCGATTTTCTCCAAACCACTTTTTTTTTTTTATTTCAAAATATTCTTTATTGAGAGTGCATTTGCATACAAAAAAAAACAAGGGTAAAACATTCGTAATACTTGCGGCCTGGTGGGGCCATTAGAGAGAAAGAAAAAAGGGGAGAGGGGGAGAAGGAAGAAGAGAAAGAAGAGGGGGGGGGGGGGTGCTGGTCACTGTTCTAGATATGCGCGAGAGCTTCCCACATGTTATCTTTAGCGGTGTGGTTCGCCGCCTTGTGTTTGGCAGTGGTTAAAACCACTTTTAACCGGTATTAGACCTTCACAGAAATGCCCCAGACCCATCAACCCAGGCGAAAACAAGTTTAACTCCCCCAAACAGCCAAAAAGCAAAAATGAAAAATGGGCACTTTGACAAATTTCTGCATACTTCCCAGATCACTCCGAGCGCGCTCTGCAGCTAGGCCCTAACTCCCCTTTGCCACCATAGATTTTTTTCAAACCTCTTGCAATCAAAAGTATCCATACCCAGTGTTGCTCCAAGACCCCAAAACCCACTCACAAACACCAGGATACCCTCCAAACAGCCCCCCCAAAAACGCTAAAGTGAGCAAAATGCCTGAAAATGGAAAAACATTTTCACCTCCAATTTTCTCCAAACCACAATTATCTGGTATTATACCTTCACAGCAATGCCCCCAGACCCGTCAACCCAAGCGGAAACAAGTTTAACACCCCCAAACAGGCAAAAAGCAAAACCGCAAAAAGTGAGACTTACCAAACTTCGGGCCTACCTGGAATTCAGTCCTATTGCACTGTGCAGCTAGGCCCTAACTCCCCTTTTCCACCATGGATTTCCTGAAAAACAAATTCAATCAACATTAGACTGTGCCAGCCGTGCTCCCAGACCCCAAAACGCACCCACAAAAACCGAGAAGCACCCCAAACAGCACCCCAAAGACAGGCAAGTGAGCAAAAACGCAAAAACAATTTTGCCATGGATTTGGTCCAAAACACTTTATTCCGATATTAGACCTTCCGAGCTATGCCCCCAGACCGCTGCAGCCACCCGCCAAAAAGCAGAACACCCCCAAACAGGCAAAAAGCAAAAATGGGCCTACCTTCAATTCAGTCCAAATACGCTCTGCAGCTAGGCCCTAACTCCCCTTTTCCACCATGGATTTCCTGAAAAACAAATGCAATAAACATTAGACTGTGCCAGCAGTGCTCCCAGACCCTAAAACCCACGCACAAAAACCTAGAAGCCCCCCAAACAGCACTCCAAAGACAGGCAAGTGAGCAAAAACGCAAAAACTTTTTCACCATGGATTTCGGCCAAAACACTTGATTCCGATATTAGACCTTCCGAGCTATGCCCCCAGACCCCTGCAGCCACCCGCAAAAAAGCAGAACACCCCTAAACAGGCAAAAAGGAAAAATGCAAAAACTCATACTTAGAAAATGTTCAGCCAACCAGTCAACATTGGTCCAAACGTGCTCTGCAGCTAATTCCTAACTCCTCTTTCCCACCATGGATTTTCTTCAAATCACTTCCAATAAAAATTATGCTATCCCAGCAGTGCTTTAATAACAACAGTACAATCTGGTGGTCTGGGAGAGCTACAGAAAAAGAAAGAAAAAAAGGCAGTGATATCTTCTTAACAAGTCATATACAATTTTGAAGAGACCGTAAGGGAGCTATCCCTACAGAGGGAAAGAAAAAGCTAGGATTTCCCTCAACTTCCCTTCGTGGCCAGTGTCATCATTTGGAATTCCAGCTTCCCTGTCACAGTACCCCATCCACACGAGGTGTGACACTGTGACCTAGGAGTAATTGACGGATAACCAGAATCCAAAGAAGACCACGGTTCAATGACCAACAGTTCCTAGTCCAAAAACCAGAGGACAATTTAAGTGCAGTGCAAAACTGGTGAGGAATTTAAAAAAGACATGGCAGCAAACAAAACAAGTTTATTAATGTTTGCTTCCAACCCTATTAAAAGGAATGCAGGTATGGCTCCCAACAAATGTGCCGTAAATCTTGGGTCGACTAGTTTCTGCCAATAGGGCCCACTTGCCCTGGCTTTCTTCAGGACCTTATGTAATACTAGGTACTGCAATTGGTGAAATTAATAAACAAAAAAGTGACTAAAAAGTGAGTTGAACCACAGTCACAGTGAGCCCACTCATGACCATATAAAATACCTCTCTACAGGGTGGATAAAGTTCCCACCTAGAGTGGAAACAGAAGCAAAATTACACTCATACATCTACAAAAAGCTCCATATCAAGCCACATTCTTTGTTTTGCTGTAAAAAAACACATTAGCTGGTACACTCACCCATTCAGTGTGAGGTATTGGCCTCACCTCACCTGGTCCAGACTCAGGTTTACAGGAGGCCCCGCCCTGTGTAAGAAGTAATTTGAAATTCTTATTCACAGGAAAATCTATGTAAGAACTAAGTGCAACTACCAGAGACAGCGTAACTACTGATATCTGTTACTCCATGGTTATGGTCCTGCCTGTACCTCACAACTAGACTTCATATTTAACTCCATTGTTTCAAAATGCATCAGAGAAAGGACATTGTTGCTCAGTGGGGACCAAGTACCGGTGTTCCTGACAGCCCTCGTTCAACTAAGGTCACGTTTTGGAATAATATATATGTTTCTAATGCATAAATCCAGTGTTTCACTCCAACAAACACCAATCATCTCGTTCCTCGCCGGAAGAACCCAAAGAGTCCGCCTCCCCCCTTTCAAATCAGAGGCCACCGAAGTCATCTGCGGTGTACCACAAGGAACATCACCTAGTCCCACCATTTTCAACGTCTACACGAGTCCACTCGCTTCCATCGCGCGCCAACACAACCTCAACATCATCTCCTACGCGGACGACACCCAGCTGATCCTTTCCCTCACCAATGACCCCAACACCGCCAAAACCAATCTCCACGAAGGCATGAAAGATGTAGCCATATGGATGAAAAACAGCCGCCTAAAACTTAACTCAGACAAAACGGAAGTGCTCATCCTAGGATCATCCCCCTCTGCCTGGGACGATCATGGTGGCCTTCGGATCTGGGCTCTGCACCCATACCCACAGACCACG
Source organism: Lissotriton vulgaris (assembly GCF_964263255.1). Taxonomy (NCBI): domain Eukaryota; kingdom Metazoa; phylum Chordata; class Amphibia; order Caudata; family Salamandridae; genus Lissotriton; species Lissotriton vulgaris. The sequence goes on from NW_028245407.1 coordinate 54,265, forward strand.
CACGCAACCTAGGCTTCATCCTAGACTCCTCACTCTCGATGACCAGACAAGTCAACGCCGTCTCATCCTCCTGCTTCAACGTACTTCGTATGCTCAAAAAAATCTTCCACTGGATCCCGACCGAGACAAGAAAGACTGTCACCCACGCACTGGGTACGAGTCGGCTAGACTACGGAAACACCCTCTACGCCGGAATTTCAGCCAAACTACAGAAAAAACTCCAACGCATCCAAAACGCATCGGCGAGACTCATTTTGGACATCCCTCGCCAAGATCGCATTACCGGCCACCTGAAAGACCTCCACTGGCTTCCCGTCAACAAGAGAATAACTTTCCGTCTCCTCACCCACGCACACAAGGCCCTCTACAAACTAGGACCCGAATGCCTCAACACTCGACTATTCTTCTACACACCCACTCACCAACTAAGATCCTCCAATCAAGGCCTCGCCGCAGTCCCGCGAATCCAAAGATCCACCATGGGAGGCAGATCCTTCTCCTACTTGGCGGCCAAGACCTGGAACTCACTGCCCACTCAACTCCGCCTCACACAAAACCACATCTCCTTCAGAAAAGAACTTAAAACCTGGCTATTTGATAGATAATGATCCCCCTCCCCAAGCGCCTTGAGACCCTCTGGGTGAGTAGTGCGCTATACAAATTCCTGAACTTGAACTTGAACTTGAATCTAGCATTTCACTCCAAGATTCAAGATTGAAGGTAAAGCTGTATTAGCCCCACCCATAGATTTTACTGGTCTCATCCCGAAAGGTGGCGGGAAAAAGGGGCTTACAGAGTGAAAGCCTCCCAACCGTATTCACACTTGAAAGCGCTCTCCTAAAGAAAGCGCTCCTTCCTAAAGAGAAAAAAAAGAAAAAAACTACTGCTTACCTCTCCGTCGGTGCCTCAGTCTACCTTCTGAGACTGAGGGAGGTTCCGAGCACCGGGAGGCAACCATAGTTCTACTGAAGTTCCGGGTCACATGACCGTAAGCACATGAGTGCTACGTCGTGCACGTCGGAACGAGAACTGCAAAATTACGTCAATAACCAGAGACGTGTAGTTCCATGCCTTGAATCTACATAGCAAGGTTTCAAAAATAATAATAATCGTCATGGTCACTTAGAAAGAGAGGCCGGTCATGTGCGTATGAGATTTAAATTACATAATGACGTCAATATCAAAAAGAGTGCATTTCATGGCTCAGATCTGCATTTGGGTTTTATTTGCTGTACAACATCAATATTGCTAGAGAATGGTGAGAGAGGGGAGGGTCGTGTCACCATCCGTATTCCACTATTCTAACAACTTAACGTGGAAAAGCATTATTATAAAAACAGAAGAATCAGTGATATCAAATCGACAAAATATTTGCAGGACAATCCTTCTGTCTAATCATGAAAAGACATCGAAAAAGCAAAAGCAAAGGGAACAAGTGGTACTCATAGTAGAGTCCAAGGAATGGCATCGTTAAGTCTTTGGGTATCACTCTTGAGCTTGAAAACCCACCTTTGTTCCCTTTGGCATAAAAACTTGGATTTGTCTTTAATATGCGGAGGTATGAAGGGTTTTTCCAAAACCGTCCCAAAAAACTCATCAGGCTTATGGTTAGTTTCCGTGTAGTGTCTAGTGAGTTTGGTGTTGGTTTTCCTACAGCGAAAAGTACTCTTGTGTTGCAAAATTCGTTGACGCACTTTCCTTGTTGTCATCCCGACATATCGGTCACCACATAGGCACTCCACCAGGTACACCAAATTCTCACTCTTGCAATTAGAAAAAGTGGATTGTATCCATGGTCTTGATGTTCCGATATCAACCGTTTTTGATTGCCTGGTCTGGGGGCATAGAGAACAAAGACCACAAGGAAAATGACCATGCACCGGGGGCAAATTCCACAAAGTGTTAGGATCAGTCTGCACCACCTGGACTAATCGGGACCAATGCCCCTAGGCTATTTTTACAGGACAAAACATTCTGCAAGGTCCTTAATAGCCTGGCAGTGCACCAGGGACAGGTTGCTTCTCTATCTGGACTGCCAAGAGGATGGCGGATGCCATCCTAGTGGAGATACAGGTAATGGAAGCCCAGATTAAGACCACTGTCACAAGCATTATTTTCAAAAAGAATCAAAAAGAATCGAATAAAGCGAATAAAGATCTCAAAGACTCAATCCTTCTGTCTAAAATTGAGCAATTTAAAATGGATTTGGCAAAATTTAAGCACGAGGTGTTATATCCCTATACTAGTGACGAATATGTAGCACCTACTTTTAACAACAAGGGTAAGCGCCTGGGCTCTACATACTCGGGTAGCAGTTCCGAGGGCAACTCTAGTGATTCAGATCCCGATACAAGTAACCAACAACAACATAGAGGCAGAGGCAGGAGACCTTTTAGGAGGGGTTATAATGGACCATCTTTTCAGCAGTGGTGGCCGCCGACCCCATGGGGGTTCCCGCCAGTACATTATCAACCACCAGGCCCCTGGCAACCATACCAACCGGAGTATGCCAATCAGTCTTTTTTAGGGGCAGACCAAGGCAGATCTTGGGGCAATGTCGGAACCCTCAGTACCACCAAACACAAGCACATTGGGATCAGCCCCCAGAAATACCTAATCAGATTGGGACACGCTCCAGAACCAAACAAGGCCAGAATCAGGAGCAGGGGAGGGGATCATAACGAAACAGGACTTGATAGTCAACCTGAGTTGCAAGGTTCTGACAGATGATGAAACCGCCGTCCTTAACAGAGGCCTTGGGTTTGTGGCAACAAACAGCGGTGATGATTTCACTGTACACTGTGAACTTGCACAGTTTTTTTGTAAAGTAAGATTACACCACTTTTTCAAGGACAGAGAACAGCCTGAGAGCCAACAAGACCCTACTAATACAGGGCTAAAGAATCGCTCCTCATTCAATCCTCCATTACATACTGTGCCTCCACAGGTGCTAGCATTCAAAAGGGCGGTACAAGAAGAAGTGAAGATCCTTTGTGCTAATAATAAGAAGCACACGTACAGCAACAGCCCCTACAAAGAGTTGAAAGCTTTAACAACACTGACCAAAGATCAATCACCATAAAACCCGCCGATAAGGGCGGTGCCACAGTGATCTTAGACATCGAGATGTACCGGGCAGAATGTATATGCCAACTGAGCGATAGAAGGTGCTATCGCCCTTTGAAAGAAGATCCTACACCCAGACTCTGTAGGATAATAACGGAATCAGTAGATGAAGCCTTCAATGAAGGATGGATTACCCGCCAGGAGTCAAGCTATCTACAGACAAGTCATCATGTGATGCCCTATTTCTACATCCTCCCGAAAGTGCACAAGGCACAAAGGCCTCCTCCTGGGAGACCGATCATATCGGGGATAGGCTCTTATCTTGAACCACTGTCTACTTCTGTAGAGTTCTTCCTATGACCAATAGTACATAATATGCCTACTTACCTGCAAGACACCAAAGATGTGCTGAGACTCCTGCCCACTGTGGATTTTGATCCTGAGTGTGATCTCTTGGTGTCATTTGACGTCGAATCTCTTTACACCTCCATACCCCAGGACGAAACCCTGGAAACTATTTCAGACATTTTGATCAACACAGAACTGAACTCCATCACCTCAGTGAGTTTCATCATGCCTTTGGCCTATCTGGCGATGAAAGAGAATTTGTTTCAGTTTGAGGAAACTTACTACCTCCAGGTGTCCGGCACCAGTATGGGCAGTGTATATGCGCCGAGCCTGGCAAATTTGTATGTACACACCTTTGAACAGAACCATTTACTGATTAATACCAACCCCTTCCATAAGTCGATCAGACTATGGAAACGTTACATCGACGACATCCTGGTGGGGTGGCGGGGCACTGAAGAATATGTGAGATCATTCCATGCATGGTTAAACACACAAAATGATTATCTCAGATTTACTCTGGAGATGATTAGGTCGAGAATATCTTTTTTGGATCTCTCCATCTATGTTACTCCCACTGGCCTGGCAAGTGAACTCTTTCATAAACCGACGGCATGCAATGCATTACTTCACTATGACAGCCAGCATCCCAAGTCCCTTATGGATGATTTAGCGTTTGGGCAATTTTTGCGCCTAAGGCGCAACTGCTCAACCATGGACAGGTATAAACATCATGCTAATAACCTGTCTAGGCAGCTCAATGATAAAATGTATCCACGCAGATTAATCAAACAGGCATGCAAACGGGCCTCTAACAATCATAGGGAGGCCCTCCTTGAACCTAAGGTAGAGAAACCTCCTTTAGGGTGCATGACTTTTGTCAACACCTTTAGTACCCTGAGCAATGGGATACAGAAATGTATTCGTAGAAATTGGCACTTTTTGAACACAAGGACAGAAAGAATTCCCATGCCACTTTTTGCTTTGAAACGCGGACGGAATCTGCGTGATGCCCTTGTACATACATGACCAAGAATGAAAACACAGACTGATCCTAACACTTTGTGGAATTTGCCCCCGGTACATGGTCATTTTCCTTGTGGTCTTTGTTCTGTATGCCCCCAGAACAGGCAATCAAAAACGGTTGATATCGGAACATCAAGACCATGGATACAATCGTATTTTTCTAATTGCAATAGTGAGAATTTGTTGTACCTGGTGGAGTGCCCATGTGGTGACCAATATGTCGGGATGACAACAAGGAAAGTGCGTCAACGAATGTTGGAACACAAGAGTACTTTTTGCTGTAAGAAAACCAACACCAAACTCACTAGACACTACACGGAAACTAACCATAAACCTGATGAGTTTTTTTTTGGACGGCTTTGGAAAAACCCTTCATACCTCCGCATATAAAGACAAATCCAAGTTTTTATTCCAAAGGGAACAAAGGTGGGTTTTCAAGCTCAAGAGTGATACCCAAGGACTTAACGATGCCATTCCTTGGACTCTACTATGAGTACCACTTGTTCCCTTTGCTTTTGCTTTTTCGATGTCTTTTCATGATTAGACAGAAGGGATTGTCCTGCAAATATTTTGTCGATTTGATATCAGTGATTCTTCTGTTTTTATAATAATGCTCTTCCACGTTAAGTTGTTAGAATAGTGGAATACAGATGGTGACATGACCCTCCCCTCTCTCACCATTCTCTAGCAATATTGACGTTATCCAGTAAATAAAACCCAAATGCAGATCTGAGCCATGAACTGCACGCTTTTTGATATTGACGTCATTATGTAATTTAAATCTCATACGCACATGACGGGTATCTCTTTCTAAGTGACCATGACGATTATTATTGTTTTTGAAATTTTGCTATGTAGATTCGAGGCATGGAACTACACCTCTCTGGTTATTGACGTCATTTTGTAGTTCTCGTTCCGACGCGCACAACGTAGCACTCATGTGCTTACGGTCACGTGACCCGGAACTTCAGTAGAACTATGGTTGCCTCCCGGTGCTGGGAACCTCCCCCAGTCTCAGAAGGTAGACTGAGGGACCGACGGAGAGGTAAGTAGTAGTTTTTTTCTTTTTTTTCTCTTTAGGAAGGAGCGCTTTCTTTAGGAGAGCGCTTTCAAGTGTGAATACTGTTTGGGAGGCTTTCACTCTGTAAGCCTTGTTTTCCCGCCACCTTTCGGGATGAGACAAGTAAAATCTATGGGTGGGGCTCATAAAGCTTTACCTTCAATCATGAATCTTGGAGTGAAATGCTAGATAGGTGTTTGTTGGAGTGAAACGCTGGATTTATGCATTAGAAACATATAAATTATTCCAAAACGTGACCTTAGTTGAACGAGGGCTGTCAGGAACACCGGTATTTGGTCCCCACTGAGCAACAATGTCCTTTCTCTGATGCATTTTGAAACGATGGAGTTAGATATGAAGTCTAGTTGTGAGGTACAGGCAGGACCATAACCATGGAGTAACAGATATCAGTGGTTACGCTGTCTCTGGTAGTTGCACTTACTTCTTACATAGATTTTCCTGTGAATAAGAATTTCGAATTACTTCTTACACAGAGCGGGGCCTCCTGTAAACCTGAGTCAGGACCAGGTGAGGTGAGGCCAATACCTTACACTGAATGGGTGAGTGTACCGGCTAATGTGTTTTTTACAGCAAAAGAAAGATTGTGGCTTGATATGGACCTTTTTGTAGATGTATGCGTGTAATTTTGCTCATGTTTCCTCTCTAGGTGGGAACTTCATCCATCCTGTAGAGAGGTATTTTATACGGTCATGAGTGGGCTCACTGTGACTGTGGTTCAACTCACTTTTTAGTCACTTTTTTGTTTATTAATTTTACCAATTGCAGTAGCTAGTATTACATAAGGTCCTGAAGAAAGCCAGGGCAAGTGGCCCATATTGGCAGAAACTAGTCGACCCAAGATTTACGGCACATTTGTTGGGAGCCGTACCTGCATTCCTTTTAATAGTTTTGGAAGCAAACATTAATACAATTGTTTGGTTTGCTACCATGTCCTTTTTAAATTCCTCACTAGTTTTGCACTGCACTTAAATTGTCCTGTGTTTTTTTGGACTAGGAAGTGTTGGTCATTGAACCCTGGTCTTCTTTGGATTCTGGTTTTCCGTCTCTTACTCCTAGGTCACAGTGTCACCCCTCGTGTGGATGGGGTACTGTGACAGGGAAGCTGGAATTCCAAATGATGACACTGGCCACGAAGGGCAGCTGATGGAAATCCTACCTTTTTCTTTCCCTCTGTAGCGATAGCTCCCCTACGGTCTCTTCAAAATTGGATATGACTTGTTAAGAAGATATCACTGCTGTTTTTTCTTTCTTTATCTGTAGCTCTCCCAGACCACCAGATTGTACTGTTGTTATTAAAGTTGTAGGATTCGGGGATTGAATCTGGTGTTTGTCTCTAAATATTTCCCTATGCCCCCTGCTTCTCCGTGAAGTCTATTGTTGTATCCCAGCAGTGCTCCCAGACCCCCACACCCTCCCCCACAAATCTAGAACACCCCCAAACAGCCCCCCAAAAACATGCAATACTGGTATATTTAAAACATGGCAAATTGCGCTGTTCATAAAACATTGCTCTTTTCAGCACTACCACTACTTTGATCCTCTTGAAACTCACCTGGGCAGTCACTTGTTCCTGCGATTCACAAGAATCTCAGCAAGGCAGAACAAAATCGAACCACTGCGCTCTTTGAAGAAGAAGAAGAAGAAGAAGAAGAAGAAGGTCTACAACTAGTTTTCACTTAGCTTTCACCCAAACACACGCGCCCGCAAAACACCAAAAAAGGCCAAAATTCTGCCAATTCTGGACCAAAGAACACCAACCCCCTAAAACATTGCCAACATTATTTTGAACGAGCCTGCATCGGGCCCGAGCCCTAGAATCAGCGTGAACCATAAACTCAAAAACTCTAGTAAATCGCACTGAACCCTAAACCGTAGATATGCTTTGGCTGTCTGTGTCAAAGAGCCTAGGTATGCTACTTCAGGAGGATGCTTCACTCAGTGGTGCCTGCCTTGACCGTCTGCATGGCCCTGCCGCAAGCATGGGCCAAAAATCTGTTCCACTCAAGAATTTGTGATTTTTCGGTACTTTTGCGAGATTTGCGAAATACCGAAAAACAGCAAATTTTGCAAACATAACGGATGTTTGGCCCAAGCTTGAGGCAGTGCCATGCAGAGGGTCAAGGCAGGCACCACTGAGTGAAGCAACCTGATGTAGCATACCTAGGCTCTTTGTCAGACAGACAAAGCATATCTAATTGTATGCAGCAAGCCACATAACCCCAATTTTACATGAACTGCTGTCTGGAGTGGACTCTGCCTGGCATAACAACAACAGTACACTGCCCCGCCCTCGACCAATACATACCACAAATAGACAGACATGTAGTCCTGCTGTAGTAGTTGTTGTAGACTGGTTTACCTGTTTGCCACTCACAAATTGGCCATAGTTCTTCCGTAAATCGACGCTGATGATCCATCCATCCCAGTGAGTGACTGTAAAGAAAAAAGATATATTATTTCATCAATCATCATGGTATATTGGCAAGTGAGTCCGCTCCAAGGACATTTTGCATATTTTGTGAAATGCAATATAGTGGCCCCTGAATTTGAAGTACAATTTTAATTAAACAAGGTAAAAAAAATGAGTTGTTGACATGAGTTACATTTACTGTGTGAAAGATTAAATAATAACTAAGACAAGACATATGAATCATCATTTCATGCACAAAAAACAAACAGCAATTGGTTTCATCAGAGCCAGACAGCCATTGCTGTCCAGTGCATGCCATCTTCTCAATTATTCATTACCTGTTCTACTTTTTGTCTGCACCTTCTTCGGAAAGTGAGGGCCCACAGGGCAGCCTCTCCTGTCAATATCAGAAGTAACTCTGTCAGCAATCAGCAAGCATGTAGTCAGTCAGTAATTTCAGTCCCACTTGAGGGCACTTGTCGTAATCCACCCATCTGCCTTGAGGGAAATGGATAGGGGAGACTGGAGGAGGAGTATAAAGGAGCATGATTGAGTTGTGAACTTGTGAACCTCAGGAATGCAGACTGCGGCACCTTCAAATCAATAAGGAATATAAGATGAAGACAGTGCTGCTGATAGACTTGTTGTGATTAGGTGATTAGAGTTTTGTTGTGGTAAAAGTTGCAAAACAAAGAAAGACACACAGGAATAAAAGTGAATAAGGCAGAAAAAAAGAAGTAATTTTCAGGGCTCGGTGTCAGGGAAGTAGAGCTCGTCCTCAAACTCCATGAATTGAGACGGGAGTAGGTCAGGTAACAGAGAAGATCTTTCGTCACCTAAGTCGGTGTCCTGTTCTTCCTGCGTGCATTCACGTACTTTGTAATCTGGTGATATCAAGTGCTGATTCATCTTGATCAGTGTTAACCTCTCCACATTTTTGGCCGAGAGCGGGTCCTTTTTGAAGTTACAATGGCGCCAGCAGCACTGAAAACACGTTCAGAAGACACGCTTGCGAGTGGGCAAGACAAATATTTTATAGCCCAGTTGGTGATCAGTGGCCATAGAGCCATTTTCCTGTACCAATACAGCAATGGGTTCATATTAACAAAGACCTGTGTTGGGTCATCCAGATAGGCCTGCACCATCAACTCAAGGTTCTCCACGGTTGCTCCACTTTACGTACCATCTATGGCCTTCTCAGCACTGGAACGAGCAAACCCTTAATGAGTTAGCCAATCCGCTTCCGACAATATTATGAGGGGGCCTGGTGCAAGTGAGGATGATGATACGGTTGCTTGTGGTGTCGTTAACGGCTGTGAGGGAAAGTGACTCCCTTCGTCCACAGATTCAGAAGTGGAACTTGACGCTGGATGGCCTGCTGATTCAGTTGGTCTTCTGCCGGCTTCTTGAATTTTCTGCCGATCTTTTTCGAACCGACTGGCTGACACAGCTAGCCAATGTTTGTACTTTGAAACATCTGCTTCATCAAAGGAATGAATGCTTTGCTGGCCACTGCCTTTTTGTACTGTGGATCCAGAATAGTGGCACAAATGTAATGTTGTTCTGTATGTATGTTTTGAAGCCTTTCATTGGCAACTAGGAGGCTTAATAAGTTCTCCGCCAACAGATATGCAGCTTGCTTTCCAACCTCATCTCTGAACGTTGAAGACACCGCCTTCAGTTGGTGCTCTAGCATGACCAACAATGGGATAGCTTTGCTCAAAGAACAGTCCTCCCTGCTGACTTCAAGCGTGAAGACCTCAAAAGGACGAAGCATGTCTGTCAGGCTTTTAACTAGCTGCCATTCCTCCAACTCTAGCCTCATGTCTTTCATAGCAGAACCTAGTGTAAAGATATAGTCATTGATTACCATGCACTGCTCAAACAGGCGCCCAAGCATGTAAAAGGTTGAGTTCCAACATGTTGCCACCTCCGGGATGAGTCCTTTGACTGGCACTTTACGTACATGTTGAATGCTCCTCAGCTTCCTCCGGGCCTTAAAAGAATGGCTGAAATGTGTGCAGATTCTTCGGCAGGTGGTCAGTAACTTCTTGACTTGGTTTTCAGTTTTCAAGAAATCAGGTTTATATATTGCGCCAAACATGGCACTCTGAAATATTCACCACCCTGCATGGCCTTAACTATATTACTGCCATTATCCGTGGAAACATAACCAACTATGCGATTTCTTGGTTGCAGTCATTCAGAGACCTTACTCTTAAACTCCTCCAAAATATTTTTTGCAGTATGAGTTTTCTCCATGGCAAACATGGCTAATGTTGCATGTTTCCGAGTAGCTTGAAAAACTGTGTCCAGGTCAACAACTGCACTTGACTTGCCTCTAACCCCTGCAAAAGACCCTGCAAAAGAGACCCAGTGTGCAGTGATGCACATGTAATCAAGGGCTTGGCAACTTGTCCACATGTCTGTTGTCAAGTGGATAGTGTGAACAGCACTCTTCTGCAAAGCTGCCCCAATCACCTCCAGCACATCTTGATGTAGTGCTGGAACCGCAACTCTGGCAAAATAGGACCGGCTAGGAACCTTCCATTTAGGGCAGACTGTTGCCACTAATTCTAGAAACCCCACCTCTTCTACAAAAGAAAAAGGGAGAAGGTCCAGCGCTAGCATTTAAGCCAGCTTTGCGTTATACAGACGTACCGTTGGGTGGTTGCGTTCAAATGGCGCCTCCAACCAGAACATTCCGCGAATGGTGGGCTGGATCATTTTACGTGATGATGAAGATGATGACGTCTTCAAACCAGTTAGGCCCAGTGATGTCGTTTTTCGCATTGGTGTCTCTCCAACACTCTTAGTGTGCCTCATAGATGTTGCAGGGTTAGAGGGTGTTGGCGATACCACTGCAGTGCTGCTGCTAGGGGTACTGGGTGTACCAGAAAAAATGTCTGTCGCTTTTTCACTACCCCCCTGCATGATCAGATTCTCGTCATCATCAGATGCAATATCAATGGATACATTTGGATTTGTTTTTCTTTTGCCTTCCTCGATCTTCCTCATGTGTGTTTCCCAAATGATAGTGTGGTGTTGCTTGAGATGACCTCTCTGGCCTCCGGTACCATAGTTGGTACCAAGCTTACCCCAACTAACGCATGCTTTACAAATCGAACAAACGACCATATTTTCCGCCTTTGCGCTAACAGTAAAGAAGTCCCAAACTGGGGACTGGTGATGTTTGCTGAAGGTGGAGGTGCTACTTTGACTTTCAATGCCAGATGAAGTGGAGGATGGGCGTGGCCGAATTCATTTCTGTTGTTCACTTACAGCACCACTACTTGAGGTCGAGCTGGATGGCGGTCCATGCCGGCCCTTCTGACTAAAAAAGATGGAAGCTGTAGGTTGTGTTGGTGTTGTAGTTAACGGTGGTGGTATCAGTGCCACGCCGCCCATATCCCGCTCAGCAGCCATTCGGGATAGGGTGAAAATGTCTGTCTGCTGCATGCCGGCTGGGGCTGGAGTGACAACTGTGATGACTGGGTCATCCTCAGACTGTTCATCAGCAGCAGAAGACACCACTTCTTGTTCGTCGTCTTCACCCATAAGTCAAAGCTTTGCGGGAGCCTTCCTTTTAGGCTCAGCTACCTTTGTCGGCTTATGGCGTGACTCACTCTCAGACTGCATGGTTGGGTTCCAATCATGATCAAGGTCATCAGAAGGAAGGGGGCTTGAAGAAGAACTTGTAGTAGTAGTAGTATCCCTCCATGACCATTATTCTTGCTTGGGATCTGGAAGACAATGGATAATCATCATCAGGAGGAGTGGCTTCCTCGGATGATACCTCCTCTTGAATATCAATTTCCTGATGTGCCCCTACTTCTGGAGGAACAAGCGTTGTAGGCAGTTGTGCCACTCCATGAACCTCTAGTCGCACCTCTCCATGCACCTGTCCATGCGCCTCTCCTTGCAGCTCTACTTGCGCCTCTCCTTGCGGCTCCCCTCGCGGCTGTACTAGCACCTCTCCTTGCGGCTCTACTTGCGCCTCTCCTTGCGGCTCTACTTGCGCCTCTCCTTGCCCATGTACTTGCACTTGTACTAGTTGCACCTGTGTTTGTGGCTGTGGTTGTTGAACACTCGTCAGCTGAGTTACACCCGGCGTTGATTGGATGGTACTTTCTTGTGATAAGCCAAGATCACTTGTCGATGGTGATTGAACAACCAAAGTGGCTGCCGCAGCAGCACTCATGTTCTTGGACCTAAGTTGGCGTGGTGGCACTGAGCCCAATGAAGCGGAGGTGCTGCTTCCAGCTTGTCCCCGGCGGACACCGCTGCTGCTGCAGGCATAGTTTTTTTCCCCAAAAAAGGTGTCGGTGGGCACACCAGTCTCCTTGGTAGGTGGTGCCACTTGCTTCTTCTGCTCTTTCTTACTGGCAGTGGCACTGGCGACTTTTTTCGCTGAGGCGCTACGGCCAACTTTCTTTGGGGCCATCTTCTTGAGATGTCAGAACAGCAGGCCGCAGTTGCACGAGTTGCAGAGTTGTCTTGTCTGTGGCCACACGTGACGTCACGTGACTTTGTGCTGCACACACCGCTGCAGGACTTCTTCCTGGCTCTGGTGGTTCTCTTGTGCACCTAAAAGCAATGGAAGCCGGAGGAACATCAGTTATACACCCCAAAAAGTAAAAAAACACTCAAATATCACCACAATCCCATGCCATCCATGCCCTCAATGATGTTTAAATTCAAGACACCCCACAGAAAGACTAGGTCCATGCACCACTGAGTACCCCTGGGCATAATGGTTGAACGCATGGCAAACTGGGTGCAGGCCTAAACACACTGCCTGGCTTCAAAATGGCCCCTTGACCCCCACCACATGGCCAGGCCCTGCCTGTACCATGCCTCAAAATGGCCCCCACCCGCATGGCCGGGCCCCAACAACACCCCAAAAAGTCAAAAAACGCTCAAAAATCACCTCAATCCCATGCCATCCATGCCCTCAATGATGTTTAAATTCAAGACACCCCACAGAAAGACTAGGCCCATGCACCACTGAGTACCCCTGGGCATAATGGTTGAAAGCAAGGCAAACTGGGTGCAGGCCTGAGCAGACTGCCTGGCTTCAAAATGGCCCCTTGACCCCCACCACATGGCCAGGCCCTGCCTGTACCAGGCCTCAAAATTGCCCCCACCCACATGGCCAGGCCCCAACAACACCCCAAAATGTCGAAAAACACTCAAAAGTCACCACAATCCCATGCCATCCATGCCCTCAATGATGTTTAAATTCAAGAGACCCCACAGAAAGACTAGGCCCATGCACCACTCACTACACCTGGGCCTACTGGCTAGTGAGGCTTTACAGGCACCCCAAAATTTAAAAAAAAATCAACATATAACAGTGAGCTAAAATTCCATGACATAAATGAGAATTAAGTTAAAAATAAAATCACAGAAACAGTTGTATCATGCACCCATGACTAACCCTGGGCCTACTGGATACTGTGGCTACCCACCACAATATATATTTTGTTAAAGTTGTGAAAAAAGTTTTAGAACTGCAGTTGCCTCAACTGCAATGCCCCAAACAAACAACACCAACTTACTTGTAAAATCTCAAGTCCAAAAGTGATCCAAACTCCAAAGTCCAAAGTCCAAAAAGTCCTCAAATACAAATAGCCAGCAGCAGTCACAAAAAGTAATCCTTCCAGCTCCACAGCCAAATGAAAAGTGACCAGGACATGGACAAAGCACTGGGAGAAGCCTGCTGGACAGGAACAGGAAGTTGGAGACTCTGGGGCACTTCCTTCCTCCCACCCCACCCCAAAAAATGGACTCCTGCACCAAAAAGTGCAGCCAAATGTCAATCTGAGGAGTTATTCTGATCAAAATCATCATTTTCACAAGGTTTATGCTTCCTGCGGTGGATTTCTAGTGCAGAATTGCAATTTTTGCAATTTCGGGAACGTGAGCTGTTCAAATCTCCCACCGGAAGTCAGCTGTGTGCCCCATCTACGTGTTCGGCATTGTTTACTCCAGCAATGCGTGATCGCAGGCATTTATGACGTACTCGCGTTGTCAAACTCTCGCCGTGCAAGATGGCAAGCCGCTATAACTTAATTGCGTTTGAAAAACTCTCGCGTGATCACGCAGCAAGATCGAAAATGGCGCAGCACACGCAAAACCGGGAGAAAAACAACTCGGTGGACTAAGAATCATGGTAAGTCAACACGGCGCGCGCGATATTGTATTTTTCAAGCGTGACCAAGCAAAATAATTCATAGCTTGCGAATTTGCGGATTATTGGTTAAATTCGCGCGATTCGCGGATCGGGAAATCATCAAAAATCCGCAAATTCGCCCCCGAAACGGATTTTACGCCCATACTTA
>NW_028245408.1:0-32767 GCF_964263255.1 Lissotriton vulgaris
ATGCTTCCAGGGCTCGGGAAGTTATTAAATACCATTTGGAGGCATTTAATGTTCGAGGCAAAAACGGCTGATTTTCGACAAAAGAGATAACACCCCCACCATACGTCATGCTTCAGAAATGTGGAAAATGGTCCGTTTTCAAATGTTTTATTTTTGAACGTCAGTTCACATTTGTAGGTGGATCATCAGTGTTAGAGCTAAAATTAGCATGTTTAAAGTGATTTTCATGCTTCCAGGGGCTCGGGAAGTTAATTAAATACCATTTGGAGGCATTTAATGTTCGAGCAAAAACGGCTGATTTTCGACAAAGAGATAACACCCCCCCATTACGTCATGCTTCAGAAATGTGGAAAATGGTCCCGTTTTCAAATGTTTTATTTTTGAACGTCAGTTCACATTTGTAGGTGGATCATCAGTGTTAGAGCTAAAATTAGCATGTTTAAAGTGATTTTCATGCTTCCAGGGGCTCGGGAAGTATTAAATACCATTTGGAGGCATTTAATGTTCGAGCAAAAACGGCTGATTTTCGACAAAAGAGATAACACCCCCCCATTACGTCATGCTTCAGAAATGTGGAAAATGGTCCGTTTTCAAATGTTTTATTTTTGAACGTCAGTTCACATTTGTAGGTGGATCATCAGTGTTAGAGCTAAAATTAGCATGTTAAAGTGATTTTCATGCTTCCAGGGGCTCGGGAAGTTAATTAAATACCATTTGGAGGCATTTAATGTTCGAGCAAAAACGGCTGATTTTCGACAAAAGAGATAACACCCCCCCATTACGTCATGCTTCAGAAATGTGGAAAATGGTCCGTTTTCAAATGTTTTATTTTTGAACGTCAGTTCACATTTATAGGTGGATCATCAGTGTTAGAGCTAAAATTAGCATGTTTAAAGTGATTTTCATGCTTCCAGGGGCTCGGGAAGTTAATTAAATACCATTTGGAGGCATTTAATGTTCGAGCAAAAACGGCTGATTTTCGACAAAAGAGATAACACCCCCCCATTACGTCATGCTTCAGAAATGTGGAAAATGGTCCGTTTTCAAATGTTTTATTTTTGAACGTCAGTTCACATTTGTAGGTGGATCATCAGTGTTAGAGCTAAAATTAGCATGTTTAAAGTGATTTTCATGCTTCCAGGGGCCCAAAACACAAGATTTATGGAATGGTTAAAAGTGCATGAAAATGGCCAATTTACTCACTCTGAGTTCTCAAAAAGGGTTTCTTCACCCCGGGAAGTTAATTAAATACCATTTGGAGGCATTTAATGTTCGAGCAAAAACGGCTGATTTTCGACAAAAGAGATAACACCCCCCCATTACGTCATGCTTCAGAAATGTGGAAAATGGTCCGTTTTCAAATGTTTTATTTTTGAACGTCAGTTCACATTTGTAGGTGGATCATCAGTGTTAGAGCTAAAATTAGCATGTTTAAAGTGATTTTCATGCTTCCAGGGGCTCGGGAAGTTAATTAAATACCATTTGGAGGCATTTAATGTTCGAGCAAAAACGGCTGATTTTCGACAAAAGAGATAACACCCCCCCATTACGTCATGCTTCAGAAATGTGGAAAATGGTCCGTTTTCAAATGTTTTATTTTTGAACGTCAGTTCACATTTGTAGGTGGATCATCAGTGTTAGAGCTAAAATTAGCATGTTTAAAGTGATTTTCATGCTTCCAGGGGCCCAAAACACAAGATTTATGGAATGGTTAAAAGTGCATGAAAATGGCCAATTTACTCACTCTGAGTTCTCAAAAAGGGTTTCTTCACCCCGGGAAGTTAATTAAATACCATTTGGAGGCATTTAATGTTCGAGCAAAAACGGCTGATTTTCGACAAAAGAGATAACACCCCCCCATTACGTCATGCTTCAGAAATGTGGAAAATGGTCCGTTTTCAAATGTTTTATTTTTGAACGTCAGTTCACATTTGTAGGTGGATCATCAGTGTTAGAGCTAAAATTAGCATGTTTAAAGTGATTTTCATGCTTCCAGGGGCTCGGGAAGTTAATTAAATACCATTTGGAGGCATTTAATGTTCGAGCAAAAACGGCTGATTTTCGACAAAAGAGATAACACCCCCCCATTACGTCATGCTTCAGAAATGTGGAAAATGGTCCGTTTTCAAATGTTTTATTTTTGAACGTCAGTTCACATTTGTAGGTGGATCATCAGTGTTAGAGCTAAAATTAGCATGTTTAAAGTGATTTTCATGCTTCCAGGGGCTCGGGAAGTTAATTAAATACCATTTGGAGGCATTTAATGTTCGAGCAAAAACGGCTGATTTTCGACAAAAGAGATAACACCCCCCCATTACGTCATGCTTCAGAAATGTGGAAAATGGTCCGTTTTCAAATGTTTTATTTTTGAACGTCAGTTCACATTTGTAGGTGGATCATCAGTGTTAGAGCTAAAATTAGCATGTTTAAAGTGATTTTCATGCTTCCAGGGGCTCGGGAAGTTAATTAAATACCATTTGGAGGCATTTAATGTTCGAGCAAAAACGGCTGATTTTCGACAAAAGAGATAACACCCCCCCATTACGTCATGCTTCAGAAATGTGGAAAATGGTCCGTTTTCAAATGTTTTATTTTTGAACGTCAGTTCACATTTGTAGGTGGATCATCAGTGTTAGAGCTAAAATTAGCATGTTTAAAGTGATTTTCATGCTTCCAGGGGCTCGGGAAGTTAATTAAATACCATTTGGAGGCATTTAATGTTCGAGCAAAAACGGCTGATTTTCGACAAAAGAGATAACACCCCCCCATTACGTCATGCTTCAGAAATGTGGAAAATGGTCCGTTTTCAAATGTTTTATTTTTGAACGTCAGTTCACATTTGTAGGTGGATCATCAGTGTTAGAGCTAAAATTAGCATGTTTAAAGTGATTTTCATGCTTCCAGGGGCCCAAAACACAAGATTTATGGAATGGTTAAAAGTGCATGAAAATGGCCAATTTACTCACTCTGAGTTCTCAAAAGGGTTTCTTCACCTCGGGAAGTTAATTAAATACCATTTGGAGGCATTTAATGTTCGAGCAAAAACGGCTGATTTTCGACAAAAGAGATAACACCCCCCCATTACGTCATGCTTCAGAAATGTGGAAAATGGTCCGTTTTCAAATGTTTTATTTTTGAACGTCAGTTCACATTTGTAGGTGGATCATCAGTGTTAGAGCTAAAATTAGCATGTTTAAAGTGATTTTCATGCTTCCAGGGGCCCAAAACACAAGATTTATGGAATGGTTAAAAGTGCATGAAAATGGCCAATTTACTCACTCTGAGTTCTCAAAAAGGGTTTCTTCACCCCGGGAAGTTAATTAAATACCATTTGGAGGCATTTAATGTTCGAGCAAAAACGGCTGATTTTCGACAAAAGAGATAACACCCCCCCATTACGTCATGCTTCAGAAATGTGGAAAATGGTCCGTTTTCAAATGTTTTATTTTTGAACGTCAGTTCACATTTGTAGGTGGATCATCAGTGTTAGAGCTAAAATTAGCATGTTTAAAGTGATTTTCATGCTTCCAGGGGCTCGGGAAGTTAATTAAATACCATTTGGAGGCATTTAATGTTCGAGCAAAAACGGCTGATTTTCGACAAAAGAGATAACACCCCCCCATTACGTCATGCTTCAGAAATGTGGAAAATGGTCCGTTTTCAAATGTTTTATTTTTGAACGTCAGTTCACATTTGTAGGTGGATCATCAGTGTTAGAGCTAAAATTAGCATGTTTAAAGTGATTTTCATGCTTCCAGGGGCCCAAAACACAAGATTTATGGAATGGTTAAAAGTGCATGAAAATGGCCAATTTACTCACTCTGAGTCTCAAAAAGGGTTTCTTCACCCCGGGAAGTTAATTAAATACCATTTGGAGGCATTTAATGTTCGAGCAAAAACGGCTGATTTTCGACAAAAGAGATAACACCCCCCCATTACGTCATGCTTCAGAAATGTGGAAAATGGTCCGTTTTCAAATGTTTTATTTTTGAACGTCAGTTCACATTTGTAGGTGGATCATCAGTGTTAGAGCTAAAATTAGCATGTTTAAAGTGATTTTCATGCTTCCAGGGGCCCAAAACACAAGATTTATGGAATGGTTAAAAGTGCATGAAAATGGCCAATTTACTCACTCTGAGTTCTCAAAAAGGGTTTCTTCACCCCGGGAAGTTAATTAAATACCATTTGGAGGCATTTAATGTTCGAGCAAAAACGGCTGATTTTCGACAAAAGAGATAACACCCCCCATTACGTCATGCTTCAGAAATGTGGAAAATGGTCCGTTTTCAAATGTTTTATTTTTGAACGTCAGTTCACATTTGTAGGTGGATCATCAGTGTTAGAGCTAAAATTAGCATGTTTAAAGTGATTTTCATGCTTCCAGGGGCCCAAAACACAAGATTTATGGAATGGTTAAAAGTGCATGAAAATGGCCAATTTACTCACTCTGAGTTCTCAAAAAGGGTTTCTTCACCCCGGGAAGTTAATTAAATACCATTTGGAGGCATTTAATGTTCGAGCAAAAACGGCTGATTTTCGACAAAAGAGATAACACCCCCCCATTACGTCATGCTTCAGAAATGTGGAAAATGGTCTGTTTTCAAATGTTTTATTTTTGAACGTCAGTTCACATTTGTAGGTGGATCATCAGTGTTAGAGCTAAAATTAGCATGTTTAAAGTGATTTTCATGCTTCCAGGGGCTCGGGAAGTTAATTAAATACCATTTGGAGGCATTTAATGTTCGAGCAAAAACGGCTGATTTTCGACAAAAGAGATAACACCCCCCCATTACGTCATGCTTCAGAAATGTGGAAAATGGTCCGTTTTCAAATGTTTTATTTTTGAACGTCAGTTCACATTTGTAGGTGGATCATCAGTGTTAGAGCTAAAATTAGCATGTTTAAAGTGATTTTCATGCTTCCAGGGGCTCGGGAAGTTAATTAAATACCATGTGGAGGCATTTAATGTTCGAGCAAAAACGGCTGATTTTCGACAAAAGAGATAACACCCCCCCATTACGTCATGCTTCAGAAATGTGGAAAATGGTCCGTTTTCAAATGTTTTATTTTTGAACGTCAGTTCACATTTGTAGGTGGATCATCAGTGTTAGAGCTAAAATTAGCATGTTTAAAGTGATTTTCATGCTTCCAGGGGCTCGGGAAGTTAATTAAATACCATTTGGAGGCATTTAATGTTCGAGCAAAAACGGCTGATTTTCGACAAAAGAGATAACACCCCCCCATTACGTCATGCTTCAGAAATGTGGAAAATGGTCCGTTTTCAAATGTTTTATTTTTGAACGTCAGTTCACATTTGTAGGTGGATCATCAGTGTTAGAGCTAAAATTAGCATGTTTAAAGTGATTTTCATGCTTCCAGGGGCTCGGGAAGTTAATTAAATACCATTTGGAGGCATTTAATGTTCGAGCAAAAACGGCTGATTTTCGACAAAAGAGATAACACCCCCCCATTACGTCATGCTTCAGAAATGTGGAAAATGGTCCGTTTTCAAATGTTTTATTTTTGAACGTCAGTTCACATTTGTAGGTGGATCATCAGTGTTAGAGCTAAAATTAGCATGTTTAAAGTGATTTTCATGCTTCCAGGGGCTCGGGAAGTTAATTAAATACCATTTGGAGGCATTTAATGTTCGAGCAAAAACGGCTGATTTTCGACAAAAGAGATAACACCCCCCCATTACGTCATGCTTCAGAAATGTGGAAAATGGTCCGTTTTCAAATGTTTTATTTTTGAACGTCAGTTCACATTTGTAGGTGGATCGTCAGTGTTAGAGCTAAAATTAGCATGTTTAAAGTGATTTTCATGCTTCCAGGGGCTCGGGAAGTTAATTAAATACCATTTGGAGGCATTTAATGTTCGAGCAAAAACGGCTGATTTTCGACAAAAGAGATAACACCCCCCCATTACGTCATGCTTCAGAAATGTGGAAAATGGTCCGTTTTCAAATGTTTTATTTTTGAACGTCAGTTCACATTTGTAGGTGGATCATCAGTGTTAGAGCTAAAATTAGCATGTTTAAAGTGATTTTCATG
The DNA here is from genome assembly GCF_964263255.1 of Lissotriton vulgaris. Classification (NCBI taxonomy): domain Eukaryota; kingdom Metazoa; phylum Chordata; class Amphibia; order Caudata; family Salamandridae; genus Lissotriton; species Lissotriton vulgaris. Next base: position 6,054 of record NW_028245408.1, read on the forward strand.
CTTCCAGGGGCCCAAAACACAAGATTTATGGAATGGTTAAAAGTGCATGAAAATGGCCAATTTACTCACTCTGAGTTCTCAAAAAGGGTTTCTTCACCCCGGGAAGTTAATTAAATACCATTTGGAGGCATTTAATGTTCGAGCAAAAACGGCTGATTTTCGACAAAAGAGATAACACCCCCCCATTACGTCATGCTTCAGAAATGTGGAAAATGGTCCGTTTTCAAATGTTTTATTTTTGAACGTCAGTTCACATTTGTAGGTGGATCATCAGTGTTAGAGCTAAAATTAGCATGTTTAAAGTGATTTTCATGCTTCCAGGGGCTCGGGAAGTTAATTAAATACCATTTGGAGGCATTTAATGTTCGAGCAAAAACGGCTGATTTTCGACAAAAGAGATAACACCCCCCCATTACGTCATGCTTCAGAAATGTGGAAAATGGTCCGTTTTCAAATGTTTTATTTTTGAACGTCAGTTCACATTTGTAGGTGGATCATCAGTGTTAGAGCTAAAATTAGCATGTTTAAAGTGATTTTCATGCTTCCAGGGGCTCGGGAAGTTAATTAAATACCATTTGGAGGCATTTAATGTTCGAGCAAAAACGGCTGATTTTCGACAAAAGAGATAACACCCCCCCATTACGTCATGCTTCAGAAATGTGGAAAATGGTCCGTTTTCAAATGTTTTATTTTTGAACGTCAGTTCACATTTGTAGGTGGATCATCAGTGTTAGAGCTAAAATTAGCATGTTTAAAGTGATTTTCATGCTTCCAGGGGCTCGGGAAGTTAATTAAATACCATTTGGAGGCATTTAATGTTCGAGCAAAAACGGCTGATTTTCGACAAAAGAGATAACACCCCCCCATTACGTCATGCTTCAGAAATGTGGAAAATGGTCCGTTTTCAAATGTTTTATTTTTGAACGTCAGTTCACATTTGTAGGTGGATCATCAGTGTTAGAGCTAAAATTAGCATGTTTAAAGTGATTTTCATGCTTCCAGGGGCCCAAAACACAAGATTTATGGAATGGTTAAAAGTGCATGAAAATGGCCAATTTACTCACTCTGAGTTCTCAAAAAGGGTTTCTTCACCCCGGGAAGTTAATTAAATACCATTTGGAGGCATTTAATGTTCGAGCAAAAACGGCTGATTTTCGACAAAAGAGATAACACCCCCCCATTACGTCATGCTTCAGAAATGTGGAAAATGGTCCGTTTTCAAATGTTTTATTTTTGAACGTCAGTTCACATTTGTAGGTGGATCATCAGTGTTAGAGCTAAAATTAGCATGTTTAAAGTGATTTTCATGCTTCCAGGGGCTCGGGAAGTTAATTAAATACCATTTGGAGGCATTTAATGTTCGAGCAAAAACGGCTGATTTTCGACAAAAGAGATAACACCCCCCCATTACGTCATGCTTCAGAAATGTGGAAAATGGTCCGTTTTCAAATGTTTTATTTTTGAACGTCAGTTCACATTTGTAGGTGGATCATCAGTGTTAGAGCTAAAATTAGCATGTTTAAAGTGATTTTCATGCTTCCAGGGGCTCGGGAAGTTAATTAAATACCATTTGGAGGCATTTAATGTTCGAGCAAAAACGGCTGATTTTCGACAAAAGAGATAACACCCCCCCATTACGTCATGCTTCAGAAATGTGGAAAATGGTCCGTTTTCAAATGTTTTATTTTTGAACGTCAGTTCACATTTGTAGGTGGATCATCAGTGTTAGAGCTAAAATTAGCATGTTTAAAGTGATTTTCATGCTTCCAGGGGCTCTGGAAGTTAATTAAATACCATTTGGAGGCATTTAATGTTCGAGCAAAAACGGCTGATTTTCGACAAAAGAGATAACACCCCCCCATTACGTCATGCTTCAGAAATGTGGAAAATGGTCCGTTTTCAAATGTTTTATTTTTGAACGTCAGTTCACATTTGTAGGTGGATCATCAGTGTTAGAGCTAAAATTAGCACGTTTAAAGTGATTTTCATGCTTCCAGGGGCTCGGGAAGTTAATTAAATACCATTTGGAGGCATTTAATGTTCGAGCAAAAACGGCTGATTTTCGACAAAAGAGATAACACCCCCCCATTACGTCATGCTTCAGAAATGTGGAAAATGGTCCGTTTTCAAATGTTTTATTTTTGAACGTCAGTTCACATTTGTAGGTGGATCATCAGTGTTAGAGCTAAAATTAGCATGTTTAAAGTGATTTTCATGCTTCCAGGGGCCCAAAACACAAGATTTATGCAATGGTTAAAAGTGCATGAAAATGGCCAATTTACTCACTCTGAGTTCTCAAAAAGGGTTTCTTCACCCCAGGAAGTTAATTAAATACCATTTGGAGGCATTTAATGTTCGAGCAAAAACGGCTGATTTTCGACAAAATAGATAACACCCCCCCATTACGTCATGCTTCAGAAATGTGGAAAATGGTCCGTTTTCAAATGTTTTATTTTTGAACGTCAGTTCACATTTGTAGGTGGATCATCAGTGTTAGAGCTAAAATTAGCATGTTTAAAGTGATTTTCATGCTTCCAGGGGCCCAAAACACAAGATTTATGGAATGGTTAAAAGTGCATGAAAATGGCCAATTTACTCACTCTGAGTTCTCAAAAAGGGTTTCTTCACCCCGGGAAGTTAATTAAATACCATTTGGAGGCATTTAATGTTCGAGCAAAAACGGCTGATTTTCGACAAAAGAGATAACACCCCCCCATTACGTCATGCTTCAGAAATGTGGAAAATGGTCCGTTTTCAAATGTTTTATTTTTGAACGTCAGTTCACATTTGTAGGTGGATCATCAGTGTTAGAGCTAAAATTAGCATGTTTAAAGTGATTTTCATGCTTCCAGGGGCTCGGGAAGTTAATTAAATACCATTTGGAGGCATTTAATGTTCGAGCAAAAACGGCTGATTTTCGACAAAAGAGATAACACCCCCCCATTATGTCATGCTTCAGAAATGTGGAAAATGGTCCGTTTTCAAATGTTTTATTTTTGAACGTCAGTTCACATTTGTAGGTGGATCATCAGTGTTAGAGCTAAAATTAGCATGTTTAAAGTGATTTTCATGCTTCCAGGGGCCCAAAACACAAGATTTATGGAATGGTTAAAAGTGCATGAAAATGGCCAATTTACTCACTCTGAGTTCTCAAAAAGGGTTTCTTCACCCCGGGAAGTTAATTAAATACCATTTGGAGGCATTTAATGTTCGAGCAAAAACGGCTGATTTTCAACAAAAGAGATAACACCCCCCCATTACGTCATGCTTCAGAAATGTGGAAAATGGTCCGTTTTCAAATGTTTTATTTTTGAACGTCAGTTCACATTTGTAGGTGGATCATCAGTGTTAGAGCTAAAATTAGCATGTTTAAAGTGATTTTCATGCTTCCAGGGGCTCGGGAAGTTAATTAAATACCATTTGGAGGCATTTAATGTTCGAGCAAAAACGGCTGATTTTCGACAAAAGAGATAACACCCCCCCATTACGTCATGCTTCAGAAATGTGGAAAATGGTCCGTTTTCAAATGTTTTATTTTTGAACGTCAGTTCACATTTGTAGGTGGATCATCAGTGTTAGAGCTAAAATTAGCATGTTTAAAGTGATTTTCATGCTTCCAGGGGCTCGGGAAGTTAATTAAATACCATTTGGAGGCATTTAATGTTCGAGCAAAAACGGCTGATTTTCGACAAAAGAGATAACACCCCCCCATTACGTCATGCTTCAGAAATGTGGAAAATGGTCCGTTTTCAAATGTTTTATTTTTGAACGTCAGTTCACATTTGTAGGTGGATCATCAGTGTTAGAGCTAAAATTAGCATGTTTAAAGTGATTTTCATGCTTCCAGGGGCTCGGGAAGTTAATTAAATACCATTTGGAAGCATTTAATGTTCGAGCAAAAACGGCTGATTTTCGACAAAAGAGATAACACCCCCCCATTACGTCATGCTTCAGAAATGTGGAAAATGGTCCGTATTCAAATGTTTTATTTTTGAACGTCAGTTCACATTTGTAGGTGGATCATCAGTGTTAGAGCTAAAATTAGCATGTTTAAAGTGATTTTCATGCTTCCAGGGGCTCGGGAAGTTAATTAAATACCATTTGGAGGCATTTAATGTTCGAGCAAAAACGGCTGATTTTCGACAAAAGAGATAACACCCCCCCATTACGTCATGCTTCAGAAATGTGGAAAATGGTCCGTTTTCAAATGTTTTATTTTTGAACGTCAGTTCACATTTGTAGGTGGATCATCAGTGTTAGAGCTAAAATTAGCATGTTTAAAGTGATTTTCATGCTTCCAGGGGCTCGGGAAGTTAATTAAATACCATTTGGAGGCATTTAATGTTCAAACAAAAACGGCTGATTTTCGACAAAAGAGATAACACCCCCCCATTACGTCATGCTTCAGAAATGTGGAAAATGGTCCGTTTTCAAATGTTTTATTTTTGAACGTCAGTTCACATTTGTAGGTGGATCATCAGTGTTAGAGCTAAAATTAGCATGTTTAAAGTGATTTTCATGCTTCCAGGGGCTCGGGAAGTTAATTAAATACCATTTGGAGGCATTTAATGTTCGAGCAAAAACGGCTGATTTTCGACAAAAGAGATAACACCCCCCCATTACGTCATGCTTCAGAAATGTGGAAAATGGTCCGTTTTCAAATGTTTTATTTTTGAACGTCAGTTCACATTTGTAGGTGGATCATCAGTGTTAGAGCTAAAATTAGCATGTTTAAAGTGATTTTCATGCTTCCAGGGGCCCAAAACACAAGATTTATGGAATGGTTAAAAGTGCATGAAAATGGCCAATTTACTCACTCTGAGTTCTCAAAAAGGGTTTCTTCACCCCGGGAAGTTAATTAAATACCATTTGGAGGCATTTAATGTTCGAGCAAAAACGGCTGATTTTCGACAAAAGAGATAACACCCCCCCATTACGTCATGCTTCAGAAATGTGGAAAATGGTCCGTTTTCAAATGTTTTATTTTTGAACGTCAGTTCACATTTGTAGGTGGATCATCAGTGTTAGAGCTAAAATTAGCATGTTTAAAGTGATTTTCATGCTTCCAGGGGCCCAAAACACAAGATTTATGGAATGGTTAAAAGTGCATGAAAATGGCCAATTTACTCACTCTGAGTTCTCAAAAAGGGTTTCTTCACCCCGGGAAGTTAATTAAATACCATTTGGAGGCATTTAATGTTCGAGCAAAAACGGCTGATTTTCGACAAAAGAGATAACACCCCCCCATTACGTCATGCTTCAGAAATGTGGAAAATGGTCCGTTTTCAAATGTTTTATTTTTGAACGTCAGTTCACATTTGTAGGTGGATCATCAGTGTTAGAGCTAAAATTAGCATGTTTAAAGTGATTTTCATGCTTCCAGGGGCTCGGGAAGTTAATTAAATACCATTTGTAGGCATTTAATGTTCGAGCAAAAACGGCTGATTTTCGACAAAAGAGATAACACCCCCCCATTACGTCATGCTTCAGAAATGTGGAAAATGGTCCGTTTTCAAATGTTTTATTTTTGAACGTCAGTTCACATTTGTAGGTGGATCATCAGTGTTAGAGCTAAAATTAGCATGTTTGAAGTGATTTTCATGCTTCCAGGGGCCCAAAACACAAGATTTATGGAATGGTTAAAAGTGCATGAAAATGGCCAATTTACTCACTCTGAGTTCTCAAAAAGGGTTTCTTCACCCCGGGAAGTTAATTAAATACCATTTGGAGGCATTTAATGTTCGAGCAAAAACGGCTGATTTTCGACAAAAGAGATAACACCCCCCCATTACGTCATGCTTCAGAAATGTGGAAAATGGTCCGTTTTCAAATGTTTTATTTTTGAACGTCAGTTCACATTTGTAGGTGGATCATCAGTGTTAGAGCTAAAATGAGCATGTTTAAAGTGATTTTCATGCTTCCAGGGGCTCGGGAAGTTAATTAAATACCATTTGGAGGCATTTAATGTTCGAGCAAAAACGGCTGATTTTCGACAAAAGAGATAACACCCCCCCATTACGTCATGCTTCAGAAATGTGGAAAATGGTCCGTTTTCAAATGTTTTATTTTTGAACGTCAGTTCACATTTGTAGGTGGATCATCAGTGTTAGAGCTAAAATTAGCATGTTTAAAGTGATTTTCATGCTTCCAGGGGCTCGGGAAGTTAATTAAATACCATTTGGAGGCATTTAATGTTCGAGCAAAAACGGCTGATTTTCGACAAAAGAGATAACACCCCCCCATTACGTCATGCTTCAGAAATGTGGAAAATGGTCCGTTTTCAAATGTTTTATTTTTGAACGTCAGTTCACATTTGTAGGTGGATCATCAGTGTTAGAGCTAAAATTAGCATGTTTAAAGTGATTTTCATGCTTCCAGGGGCTCGGGAAGTTAATTAAATACCATTTGGAGGCATTTAATGTTCGAGCAAAAACGGCTGATTTTCGACAAAAGAGATAACACCCCCCCATTACGTCATGCTTCAGAAATGTGGAAAATGGTCCGTTTTCAAATGTTTTATTTTTGAACGTCAGTTCACATTTGTAGGTGGATCATCAGTGTTAGAGCTAAAATTAGCATGTTTAAAGTGATTTTCATGCTTCCAGGGGCTCGGGAAGTTAATTAAATACCATTTGGAGGCATTTAATGTTCGAGCAAAAACGGCTGATTTTCGACAAAAGAGATAACACCCCCCCATTACGTCATGCTTCAGAAATGTGGAAAATGGTCCGTTTTCAAATGTTTTATTTTTGAACGTCAGTTCACATTTGTAGGTGGATCATCAGTGTTAGAGCTAAAATTAGCATGTTTAAAGTGATTTTCATGCTTCCAGGGGCTCGGGAAGTTAATTAAATACCATTTGGAGGCATTTAATGTTCGAGCAAAAACGGCTGATTTTCGACAAAAGAGATAACACCCCCCCATTACGTCATGCTTCAGAAATGTGGAAAATGGTCCGTTTTCAAATGTTTTATTTTTGAACGTCAGTTCACATTTGTAGGTGGATCATCAGTGTTAGAGCTAAAATTAGCATGTTTAAAGTGATTTTCATGCTTCCAGGGGCCCAAAACACAAGATTTATGGAATGGTTAAAAGTGCATGAAAATGGCCAATTTACTCACTCTGAGTTCTCAAAAAGGGTTTCTTCACCCCGGGAAGTTAATTAAATACCATTTGGAGGCATTTAATGTTCGAGCAAAAACGGCTGATTTTCGACAAAAGAGATAACACCCCCCCATTACGTCATGCTTCAGAAATGTGGAAAATGGTCCGTTTTCAAATGTTTTATTTTTGAACGTCAGTTCACATTTGTAGGTGGATCATCAGTGTTAGAGCTAAAATTAGCATGTTTAAAGTGATTTTCATGCTTCCAGAGGCCCAAAACACAAGATTTATGGAATGGTTAAAAGTGCATGAAAATGGCCAATTTACTCACTCTGAGTTCTCAAAAAGGGTTTCTTCACCCCGGGAAGTTAATTAAATACCATTTGGAGGCATTTAATGTTCGAGCAAAAACGGCTGATTTTCGACAAAAGAGATAACACCCCCCCATTACGTCATGCTTCAGAAATGTGGAAAATGGTCCGTTTTCAAATGTTTTATTTTTGAACGTCAGTTCACATTTGTAGGTGGATCATCAGTGTTAGAGCTAAAATTAGCATGTTTAAAGTGATTTTCATGCTTCCAGGGGCTCGGGAAGTTAATTAAATACCATTTGGAGGCATTTAATGTTCGAGCAAAAACGGCTGATTTTCGACAAAAGAGATAACACCCCCCCATTACGTCATGCTTCAGAAATGTGGAAAATGGTCCGTTTTCAAATGTTTTATTTTTGAACGTCAGTTCACATTTGTAGGTGGATCATCAGTGTTAGAGCTAAAATTAGCATGTTTAAAGTGATTTTCATGCTTCCAGGGGCCCAAAACACAAGATTTATGGAATGGTTAAAAGTGCATGAAAATGGCCAATTTACTCACTCTGAGTTCTCAAAAAGGGTTTCTTCACCCCGGGAAGTTAATTAAATACCATTTGGAGGCATTTAATGTTCGAGCAAAAACGGCTGATTTTCGACAAAAGAGATAACACCCCCCCATTACGTCATGCTTCAGAAATGTGGAAAATGGTCCGTTTTCAAATGTTTTATTTTTGAACGTCAGTTCACATTTGTAGGTGGATCATCAGTGTTAGAGCTAAAATTAGCATGTTTAAAGTGATTTTCATGCTTCCAGGGGCTCGGGAAGTTAATTAAATACCATTTGGAGGCATTTAATGTTCGAGCAAAAACGGCTGATTTTCGACAAAAGAGATAACACCCCCCCATTACGTCATGCTTCAGAAATGTGGAAAATGGTCCGTTTTCAAATGTTTTATTTTTGAACGTCAGTTCACATTTGTAGGTGGATCATCAGTGTTAGAGCTAAAATTAGCATGTTTAAAGTGATTTTCATGCTTCCAGGGGCTCGGGAAGTTAATTAAATACCATTTGGAGGCATTTAATGTTCGAGCAAAAACGGCTGATTTTCGACAAAAGAGATAACACCCCCCCATTACGTCATGCTTCAGAAATGTGGAAAATGGTCCGTTTTCAAATGTTTTATTTTTGAACGTCAGTTCACATTTGTAGGTGGATCATCAGTGTTAGAGCTAAAATTAGCATGTTTAAAGTGATTTTCATGCTTCCAGGGGCTCGGGAAGTTAATTAAATACCATTTGGAGGCATTTAATGTTCGAGCAAAAACGGCTGATTTTCGACAAAAGAGATAACACCCCCCCATTACGTCATGCTTCAGAAATGTGGAAAATGGTCCGTTTTCAAATGTTTTATTTTTGAACGTCAGTTCACATTTGTAGGTGGATCATCAGTGTTAGAGCTAAAATTAGCATGTTTAAAGTGATTTTCATGCTTCCAGGGGCTCGGGAAGTTAATTAAATACCATTTGGAGGCATTTAATGTTCAAGCAAAAACGGCTGATTTTCGACAAAAGAGATAACACCCCCCCATTACGTCATGCTTCAGAAATGTGGAAAATGGTCCGTTTTCAAATGTTTTATTTTTGAACGTCAGTTCACATTTGTAGGTGGATCATCAGTGTTAGAGCTAAAATTAGCATGTTTAAAGTGATTTTCATGCTTCCAGGGGCTCGGGAAGTTAATTAAATACCATTTGGAGGCATTTAATGTTCGAGCAAAAACGGCTGATTTTCGACAAAAGAGATAACACCCCCCCATTACGTCATGCTTCAGAAATGTGGAAAATGGTCCGTTTTCAAATGTTTTATTTTTGAACGTCAGTTCACATTTGTAGGTGGATCATCAGTGTTAGAGCTAAAATTAGCATGTTTAAAGTGATTTTCATGCTTCCAGGGGCTCGGGAAGTTAATTAAATACCATTTGGAGGCATTTAATGTTCGAGCAAAAACGGCTGATTTTCGACAAAAGAGATAACACCCCCCCATTACGTCATGCTTCAGAAATGTGGAAAATGGTCCGTTTTCAAATGTTTTATTTTTGAACGTCAGTTCACATTTGTAGGTGGATCATCAGTGTTAGAGCTAAAATTAGCATGTTTAAAGTGATTTTCATGCTTCCAGGGGCCCAAAACACAAGATTTATGGAATGGTTAAAAGTGCATGAAAATGGCCAATTTACTCACTCTGAGTTCTCAAAAAGGGTTTCTTCACCCCGGGAAGTTAATTAAATACCATTTGGAGGCATTTAATGTTCGAGCAAAAACGGCTGATTTTCGACAAAAGAGATAACACCCCCCCATTACGTCATGCTTCAGAAATGTGGAAAATGGTCCGTTTTCAAATGTTTTATTTTTGAACGTCAGTTCACATTTGTAGGTGGATCATCAGTGTTAGAGCTAAAATTAGCATGTTTAAAGTGATTTTCATGCTTCCAGGGGCTCGGGAAGTTAATTAAATACCATTTGGAGGCATTTAATGTTCGAGCAAAAACGGCTGATTTTCGACAAAAGAGATAACACCCCCCCATTACGTCATGCTTCAGAAATGTGGAAAATGGTCCGTTTTCAAATGTTTTATTTTTGAACGTCAGTTCACATTTGTAGGTGGATCATCAGTGTTAGAGCTAAAATTAGCATGTTTAAAGTGATTTTCATGCTTCCAGGGGCTCGGGAAGTTAATTAAATACCATTTGGAGGCATTTAATGTTCGAGCAAAAACGGCTGATTTTCGACAAAAGAGATAACACCCCCCCATTACGTCATGCTTCAGAAATGTGGAAAATGGTCCGTTTTCAAATGTTTTATTTTTGAACGTCAGTTCACATTTGTAGGTGGATCATCAGTGTTAGAGCTAAAATTAGCATGTTTAAAGTGATTTTCATGCTTCCAGGGGCTCGGGAAGTTAATTAAATACCATTTGGAGGCATTTAATGTTCGAGCAAAAACGGCTGATTTTCGACAAAAGAGATAACACCCCCCCATTACGTCATGCTTCAGAAATGTGGAAAATGGTCCGTTTTCAAATGTTTTATTTTTGAACGTCAGTTCACATTTGTAGGTGGATCATCAGTGTTAGAGCTAAAATTAGCATGTTTAAAGTGATTTTCATGCTTCCAGGGGCTCGGGAAGTTAATTAAATACCATTTGGAGGCATTTAATGTTCGAGCAAAAACGGCTGATTTTCGACAAAAGAGATAACACCCCCCCATTACGTCATGCTTCAGAAATGTGGAAAATGGTCCGTTTTCAAATGTTTTATTTTTGAACGTCAGTTCACATTTGTAGGTGGATCATCAGTGTTAGAGCTAAAATTAGCATGTTTAAAGTGATTTTCATGCTTCCAGGGGCCCAAAACACAAGATTTATGGAATGGTTAAAAGTGCATGAAAATGGCCAATTTACTCACTCTGAGTTCTCAAAAAGGGTTTCTTCACCCCAGGAAGTTAATTAAATACCATTTGGAGGCATTTAATGTTCGAGCAAAAACGGCTGATTTTCGACAAAATAGATAACACCCCCCCATTACGTCATGCTTCAGAAATGTGGAAAATGGTCCGTTTTCAAATGTTTTATTTTTGAACGTCAGTTCACATTTGTAGGTGGATCATCAGTGTTAGAGCTAAAATTAGCATGTTTAAAGTGATTTTCATGCTTCCAGGGGCCCAAAACACAAGATTTATGGAATGGTTAAAAGTGCATGAAAATGGCCAATTTACTCACTCTGAGTTCTCAAAAACGGTTTCTTCACCCCGGGAAGTTAATTAAATACCATTTGGAGGCATTTAATGTTCGAGCAAAAACGGCTGATTTTCGACAAAAGAGATAACACCCCCCCATTACGTCATGCTTCAGAAATGTGGAAAATGGTCCGTTTTCAAATGTTTTATTTTTGAACGTCAGTTCACATTTGTAGGTGGATCATCAGTGTTAGAGCTAAAATTAGCATGTTTAAAGTGATTTTCATGCTTCCAGGGGCTCGGGAAGTTAATTAAATACCATTTGGAGGCATTTAATGTTCGAGCAAAAACGGCTGATTTTCGACAAAAGAGATAACACCCCCCCATTATGTCATGCTTCAGAAATGTGGAAAATGGTCCGTTTTCAAATGTTTTATTTTTGAACGTCAGTTCACATTTGTAGGTGGATCATCAGTGTTAGAGCTAAAATTAGCATGTTTAAAGTGATTTTCATGCTTCCAGGGGCCCAAAACACAAGATTTATGGAATGGTTAAAAGTGCATGAAAATGGCCAATTTACTCACTCTGAGTTCTCAAAAAGGGTTTCTTCACCCCGGGAAGTTAATTAAATACCATTTGGAGGCATTTAATGTTCGAGCAAAAACGGCTGATTTTCGACAAAAGAGATAACACCCCCCCATTACGTCATGCTTCAGAAATGTGGAAAATGGTCAGTTTTCAAATGTTTTATTTTTGAACGTCAGTTCACATTTGTAGGTGGATCATCAGTGTTAGAGCTAAAATTAGCATGTTTAAAGTGATTTTCATGCTTCCAGGGGCTCGGGAAGTTAATTAAATACCATTTGGAGGCATTTAATGTTCGAGCAAAAACGGCTGATTTTCGACAAAAGAGATAACACCCCCCCATTACGTCATGCTTCAGAAATGTGGAAAATGGTCCGTTTTCAAATGTTTTATTTTTGAACGTCAGTTCACATTTGTAGGTGGATCATCAGTGTTAGAGCTAAAATTAGCATGTTTAAAGTGATTTTCATGCTTCCAGGGGCTCGGGAAGTTAATTAAATACCATTTGGAGGCATTTAATGTTCGAGCAAAAACGGCTGATTTTCGACAAAAGAGATAACACCCCCCCATTACGTCATGCTTCAGAAATGTGGAAAATGGTCCGTTTTCAAATGTTTTATTTTTGAACGTCAGTTCACATTTGTAGGTGGATCATCAGTGTTAGAGCTAAAATTAGCATGTTTAAAGTGATTTTCATGCTTCCAGGGGCTCGGGAAGTTAATTAAATACCATTTGGAGGCATTTAATGTTCGAGCAAAAACGGCTGATTTTCGACAAAAGAGATAACACCCCCCCATTACGTCATGCTTCAGAAATGTGGAAAATGGTCCGTATTCAAATGTTTTATTTTTGAACGTCAGTTCACATTTGTAGGTGGATCATCAGTGTTAGAGCTAAAATTAGCATGTTTAAAGTGATTTTCATGCTTCCAGGGGCTCGGGAAGTTAATTAAATACCATTTGGAGGCATTTAATGTTCGAGCAAAAACGGCTGATTTTCGACCAAAGAGATAACACCCCCCCATTACGTCATGCTTCAGAAATGTGGAAAATGGTCCGTTTTCAAATGTTTCATTTTTGAACGTCAGTTCACATTTGTAGGTGGATCATCAGTGTTAGAGCTAAAATTAGCATGTTTAAAGTGATTTTCATGCTTCCAGGGGCTCGGGAAGTTAATTAAATACCATTTGGAGGCATTTAATGTTCGAGCAAAAACGGCTGATTTTCGACAAAAGAGATAACACCCCCCCATTACGTCATGCTTCAGAAATGTGGAAAATGGTCCGTTTTCAAATGTTTTATTTTTGAACGTCAGTTCACATTTGTAGGTGGATCATCAGTGTTAGAGCTAAAATTAGCATGTTTAAAGTGATTTTCATGCTTCCAGGGGCTCGGGAAGTTAATTAAATACCATTTGGAGGCATTTAATGTTCGAGCAAAAACGGCTGATTTTCGACAAAAGAGATAACACCCCCCCATTACGTCATGCTTCAGAAATGTGGAAAATGGTCCGTTTTCAAATGTTTTATTTTTGAACGTCAGTTCACATTTGTAGGTGGATCATCAGTGTTAGAGCTAAAATTAGCATGTTTAAAGTGATTTTCATGCTTCCAGGGGCCCAAAACACAAGATTTATGGAATGGTTAAAAGTGCATGAAAATGGCCAATTTACTCACTCTGAGTTCTCAAAAAGGGTTTCTTCACCCCGGGAAGTTAATTAAATACCATTTGGAGGCATTTAATGTTCGAGCAAAAACGGCTGATTTTCGACAAAAGAGATAACACCCCCCCATTACGTCATGCTTCAGAAATGTGGAAAATGGTCCGTTTTCAAATGTTTTATTTTTGAACGTCAGTTCACATTTGTAGGTGGATCATCAGTGTTAGAGCTAAAATTAGCATGTTTAAAGTGATTTTCATGCTTCCAGAGGCCCAAAACACAAGATTTATGGAATGGTTAAAAGTGCATGAAAATGGCCAATTTACTCACTCTGAGTTCTCAAAAAGGGTTTCTTCACCCCGGGAAGTTAATTAAATACCATTTGGAGGCATTTAATGTTCGAGCAAAAACGGCTGATTTTCGACAAAAGAGATAACACCCCCCCATTACGTCATGCTTCAGAAATGTGGAAAATGGTCCGTTTTCAAATGTTTTATTTTTGAACGTCAGTTCACATTTGTAGGTGGATCATCAGTGTTAGAGCTAAAATTAGCATGTTTAAAGTGATTTTCATGCTTCCAGGGGCTCGGGAAGTTAATTAAATACCATTTGGAGGCATTTAATGTTCGAGCAAAAACGGCTGATTTTCGACAAAAGAGATAACACCCCCCCATTACGTCATGCTTCAGAAATGTGGAAAATGGTCCGTTTTCAAATGTTTTATTTTTGAACGTCAGTTCACATTTGTAGGTGGATCATCAGTGTTAGAGCTAAAATTAGCATGTTTAAAGTGATTTTCATGCTTCCAGGGGCCCAAAACACAAGATTTATGGAATGGTTAAAAGTGCATGAAAATGGCCAATTTACTCACTCTGAGTTCTCAAAAAGGGTTTCTTCACCCCGGGAAGTTAATTAAATACCATTTGGAGGCATTTAATGTTCGAGCAAAAACGGCTGATTTTCGACAAAAGAGATAACACCCCCCCATTACGTCATGCTTCAGAAATGTGGAAAATGGTCCGTTTTCAAATGTTTTATTTTTGAACGTCAGTTCACATTTGTAGGTGGATCATCAGTGTTAGAGCTAAAATTAGCATGTTTAAAGTGATTTTCATGCTTCCAGGGGCTCGGGAAGTTAATTAAATACCATTTGGAGGCATTTAATGTTCGAGCAAAAACGGCTGATTTTCGACAAAAGAGATAACACCCCCCCATTACGTCATGCTTCAGAAATGTGGAAAATGGTCCGTTTTCAAATGTTTTATTTTTGAACGTCAGTTCACATTTGTAGGTGGATCATCAGTGTTAGAGCTAAAATTAGCATGTTTAAAGTGATTTTCATGCTTCCAGGGGCTCGGGAAGTTAATTAAATACCATTTGGAGGCATTTAATGTTCGAGCAAAAACGGCTGATTTTCGACAAAAGAGATAACACCCCCCCATTACGTCATGCTTCAGAAATGTGGAAAATGGTCCGTTTTCAAATGTTTTATTTTTGAACGTCAGTTCACATTTGTAGGTGGATCATCAGTGTTAGAGCTAAAATTAGCATGTTTAAAGTGATTTTCATGCTTCCAGGGGCTCGGGAAGTTAATTAAATACCATTTGGAGGCATTTAATGTTCGAGCAAAAACGGCTGATTTTCGACAAAAGAGATAACACCCCCCCATTACGTCATGCTTCAGAAATGTGGAAAATGGTCCGTTTTCAAATGTTTTATTTTTGAACGTCAGTTCACATTTGTAGGTGGATCATCAGTGTTAGAGCTAAAATTAGCATGTTTAAAGTGATTTTCATGCTTCCAGGGGCTCGGGAAGTTAATTAAATACCATTTGGAGGCATTTAATGTTCAAGCAAAAACGGCTGATTTTCGACAAAAGAGATAACACCCCCCCATTACGTCATGCTTCAGAAATGTGGAAAATGGTCCGTTTTCAAATGTTTTATTTTTGAACGTCAGTTCACATTTGTAGGTGGATCATCAGTGTTAGAGCTAAAATTAGCATGTTTAAAGTGATTTTCATGCTTCCAGGGGCTCGGGAAGTTAATTAAATACCATTTGGAGGCATTTAATGTTCGAGCAAAAACGGCTGATTTTCGACAAAAGAGATAACACCCCCCCATTACGTCATGCTTCAGAAATGTGGAAAATGGTCCGTTTTCAAATGTTTTATTTTTGAACGTCAGTTCACATTTGTAGGTGGATCATCAGTGTTAGAGCTAAAATTAGCATGTTTAAAGTGATTTTCATGCTTCCAGGGGCTCGGGAAGTTAATTAAATACCATTTGGAGGCATTTAATGTTCGAGCAAAAACGGCTGATTTTCGACAAAAGAGATAACACCCCCCCATTACGTCATGCTTCAGAAATGTGGAAAATGGTCCGTTTTCAAATGTTTTATTTTTGAACGTCAGTTCACATTTGTAGGTGGATCATCAGTGTTAGAGCTAAAATTAGCATGTTTAAAGTGATTTTCATGCTTCCAGGGGCCCAAAACACAAGATTTATGGAATGGTTAAAAGTGCATGAAAATGGCCAATTTACTCACTCTGAGTTCTCAAAAAGGGTTTCTTCACCCCGGGAAGTTAATTAAATACCATTTGGAGGCATTTAATGTTCGAGCAAAAACGGCTGATTTTCGACAAAAGAGATAACACCCCCCCATTACGTCATGCTTCAGAAATGTGGAAAATGGTCCGTTTTCAAATGTTTTATTTTTGAACGTCAGTTCACATTTGTAGGTGGATCATCAGTGTTAGAGCTAAAATTAGCATGTTTAAAGTGATTTTCATGCTTCCAGGGGCTCGGGAAGTTAATTAAATACCATTTGGAGGCATTTAATGTTCGAGCAAAAACGGCTGATTTTCGACAAAAGAGATAACACCCCCCCATTACGTCATGCTTCAGAAATGTGGAAAATGGTCCGTTTTCAAATGTTTTATTTTTGAACGTCAGTTCACATTTGTAGGTGGATCATCAGTGTTAGAGCTAAAATTAGCATGTTTAAAGTGATTTTCATGCTTCCAGGGGCTCGGGAAGTTAATTAAATACCATTTGGAGGCATTTAATGTTCGAGCAAAAACGGCTGATTTTCGACAAAAGAGATAACACCCCCCCATTACGTCATGCTTCAGAAATGTGGAAAATGGTCCGTTTTCAAATGTTTTATTTTTGAACGTCAGTTCACATTTGTAGGTGGATCATCAGTGTTAGAGCTAAAATTAGCATGTTTAAAGTGATTTTCATGCTTCCAGGGGCTCGGGAAGTTAATTAAATACCATTTGGAGGCATTTAATGTTCGAGCAAAAACGGCTGATTTTCGACAAAAGAGATAACACCCCCCCATTACGTCATGCTTCAGAAATGTGGAAAATGGTCCGTTTTCAAATGTTTTATTTTTGAACGTCAGTTCACATTTGTAGGTGGATCATCAGTGTTAGAGCTAAAATTAGCATGTTTAAAGTGATTTTCATGCTTCCAGGGGCTCGGGAAGTTAATTAAATACCATTTGGAGGCATTTAATGTTCGAGCAAAAACGGCTGATTTTCGACAAAAGAGATAACACCCCCCCATTACGTCATGCTTCAGAAATGTGGAAAATGGTCCGTTTTCAAATGTTTTATTTTTGAACGTCAGTTCACATTTGTAGGTGGATCATCAGTGTTAGAGCTAAAATTAGCATGTTTAAAGTGATTTTCATGCTTCCAGGGGCCCAAAACACAAGATTTATGGAATGGTTAAAAGTGCATGAAAATGGCCAATTTACTCACTCTGAGTTCTCAAAAAGGGTTTCTTCACCCCAGGAAGTTAATTAAATACCATTTGGAGGCATTTAATGTTCGAGCAAAAACGGCTGATTTTCGACAAAATAGATAACACCCCCCCATTACGTCATGCTTCAGAAATGTGGAAAATGGTCCGTTTTCAAATGTTTTATTTTTGAACGTCAGTTCACATTTGTAGGTGGATCATCAGTGTTAGAGCTAAAATTAGCATGTTTAAAGTGATTTTCATGCTTCCAGGGGCCCAAAACACAAGATTTATGGAATGGTTAAAAGTGCATGAAAATGGCCAATTTACTCACTCTGAGTTCTCAAAAACGGTTTCTTCACCCCGGGAAGTTAATTAAATACCATTTGGAGGCATTTAATGTTCGAGCAAAAACGGCTGATTTTCGACAAAAGAGATAACACCCCCCCATTACGTCATGCTTCAGAAATGTGGAAAATGGTCCGTTTTCAAATGTTTTATTTTTGAACGTCAGTTCACATTTGTAGGTGGATCATCAGTGTTAGAGCTAAAATTAGCATGTTTAAAGTGATTTTCATGCTTCCAGGGGCTCGGGAAGTTAATTAAATACCATTTGGAGGCATTTAATGTTCGAGCAAAAACGGCTGATTTTCGACAAAAGAGATAACACCCCCCCATTATGTCATGCTTCAGAAATGTGGAAAATGGTCCGTTTTCAAATGTTTTATTTTTGAACGTCAGTTCACATTTGTAGGTGGATCATCAGTGTTAGAGCTAAAATTAGCATGTTTAAAGTGATTTTCATGCTTCCAGGGGCCCAAAACACAAGATTTATGGAATGGTTAAAAGTGCATGAAAATGGCCAATTTACTCACTCTGAGTTCTCAAAAAGGGTTTCTTCACCCCGGGAAGTTAATTAAATACCATTTGGA
Organism: Lissotriton vulgaris; assembly: GCF_964263255.1. NCBI lineage: Eukaryota > Metazoa > Chordata > Amphibia > Caudata > Salamandridae > Lissotriton > Lissotriton vulgaris. Next base: position 24,124 of record NW_028245408.1, read on the forward strand.
GGCATTTAATGTTCGAGCAAAAACGGCTGATTTTCGACAAAAGAGATAACACCCCCCCATTACGTCATGCTTCAGAAATGTGGAAAATGGTCAGTTTTCAAATGTTTTATTTTTGAACGTCAGTTCACATTTGTAGGTGGATCATCAGTGTTAGAGCTAAAATTAGCATGTTTAAAGTGATTTTCATGCTTCCAGGGGCTCGGGAAGTTAATTAAATACCATTTGGAGGCATTTAATGTTCGAGCAAAAACGGCTGATTTTCGACAAAAGAGATAACACCCCCCCATTACGTCATGCTTCAGAAATGTGGAAAATGGTCCGTTTTCAAATGTTTTATTTTTGAACGTCAGTTCACATTTGTAGGTGGATCATCAGTGTTAGAGCTAAAATTAGCATGTTTAAAGTGATTTTCATGCTTCCAGGGGCTCGGGAAGTTAATTAAATACCATTTGGAGGCATTTAATGTTCGAGCAAAAACGGCTGATTTTCGACAAAAGAGATAACACCCCCCCATTACGTCATGCTTCAGAAATGTGGAAAATGGTCCGTTTTCAAATGTTTTATTTTTGAACGTCAGTTCACATTTGTAGGTGGATCATCAGTGTTAGAGCTAAAATTAGCATGTTTAAAGTGATTTTCATGCTTCCAGGGGCTCGGGAAGTTAATTAAATACCATTTGGAGGCATTTAATGTTCGAGCAAAAACGGCTGATTTTCGACAAAAGAGATAACACCCCCCCATTACGTCATGCTTCAGAAATGTGGAAAATGGTCCGTATTCAAATGTTTTATTTTTGAACGTCAGTTCACATTTGTAGGTGGATCATCAGTGTTAGAGCTAAAATTAGCATGTTTAAAGTGATTTTCATGCTTCCAGGGGCTCGGGAAGTTAATTAAATACCATTTGGAGGCATTTAATGTTCGAGCAAAAACGGCTGATTTTCGACCAAAGAGATAACACCCCCCCATTACGTCATGCTTCAGAAATGTGGAAAATGGTCCGTTTTCAAATGTTTTATTTTTGAACGTCAGTTCACATTTGTAGGTGGATCATCAGTGTTAGAGCTAAAATTAGCATGTTTAAAGTGATTTTCATGCTTCCAGGGGCTCGGGAAGTTAATTAAATACCATTTGGAGGCATTTAATGTTCAAACAAAAACGGCTGATTTTCGACAAAAGAGATAACACCCCCCCATTACGTCATGCTTCAGAAATGTGGAAAATGGTCCGTTTTCAAATGTTTTATTTTTGAACGTCAGTTCACATTTGTAGGTGGATCATCAGTGTTAGAGCTAAAATTAGCATGTTTAAAGTGATTTTCATGCTTCCAGGGGCTCGGGAAGTTAATTAAATACCATTTGGAGGCATTTAATGTTCGAGCAAAAACGGCTGATTTTCGACAAAAGAGATAACACCCCCCCATTACGTCATGCTTCAGAAATGTGGAAAATGGTCCGTTTTCAAATGTTTTATTTTTGAACGTCAGTTCACATTTGTAGGTGGATCATCAGTGTTAGAGCTAAAATTAGCATGTTTAAAGTGATTTTCATGCTTCCAGGGGCCCAAAACACAAGATTTATGGAATGGTTAAAAGTGCATGAAAATGGCCAATTTACTCACTCTGAGTTCTCAAAAAGGGTTTCTTCACCCCGGGAAGTTAATTAAATACCATTTGGAGGCATTTAATGTTCGAGCAAAAACGGCTGATTTTCGACAAAAGAGATAACACCCCCCCATTACGTCATGCTTCAGAAATGTGGAAAATGGTCCGTTTTCAAATGTTTTATTTTTGAACGTCAGTTCACATTTGTAGGTGGATCATCAGTGTTAGAGCTAAAATTAGCATGTTTAAAGTGATTTTCATGCTTCCAGGGGCCCAAAACACAAGATTTATGGAATGGTTAAAAGTGCATGAAAATGGCCAATTTACTCACTCTGAGTTCTCAAAAAGGGTTTCTTCACCCCGGGAAGTTAATTAAATACCATTTGGAGGCATTTAATGTTCGAGCAAAAACGGCTGATTTTCGACAAAAGAGATAACACCCCCCCATTACGTCATGCTTCAGAAATGTGGAAAATGGTCCGTTTTCAAATGTTTTATTTTTGAACGTCAGTTCACATTTGTAGGTGGATCATCAGTGTTAGAGCTAAAATTAGCATGTTTCAAGTGATTTTCATGCTTCCAGGGGCTCGGGAAGTTAATTAAATACCATTTGTAGGCATTTAATGTTCGAGCAAAAACGGCTGATTTTCGACAAAAGAGATAACACCCCCCCATTACGTCATGCTTCAGAAATGTGGAAAATGGTCCGTTTTCAAATGTTTTATTTTTGAACGTCAGTTCACATTTGTAGGTGGATCATCAGTGTTAGAGCTAAAATTAGCATGTTTGAAGTGATTTTCATGCTTCCAGGGGCCCAAAACACAAGATTTATGGAATGGTTAAAAGTGCATGAAAATGGCCAATTTACTCACTCTGAGTTCTCAAAAAGGGTTTCTTCACCCCGGGAAGTTAATTAAATACCATTTGGAGGCATTTAATGTTCGAGCAAAAACGGCTGATTTTCGACAAAAGAGATAACACCCCCCCATTACGTCATGCTTCAGAAATGTGGAAAATGGTCCGTTTTCAAATGTTTTATTTTTGAACGTCAGTTCACATTTGTAGGTGGATCATCAGTGTTAGAGCTAAAATTAGCATGTTTAAAGTGATTTTCATGCTTCCAGGGGCTCGGGAAGTTAATTAAATACCATTTGGAGGCATTTAATGTTCGAGCAAAAACGGCTGATTTTCGACAAAAGAGATAACACCCCCCCATTACGTCATGCTTCAGAAATGTGGAAAATGGTCCGTTTTCAAATGTTTTATTTTTGAACGTCAGTTCACATTTGTAGGTGGATCATCAGTGTTAGAGCTAAAATTAGCATGTTTAAAGTGATTTTCATGCTTCCAGGGGCTCGGGAAGTTAATTAAATACCATTTGGAGGCATTTAATGTTCGAGCAAAAACGGCTGATTTTCGACAAAAGAGATAACACCCCCCCATTACGTCATGCTTCAGAAATGTGGAAAATGGTCCGTTTTCAAATGTTTTATTTTTGAACGTCAGTTCACATTTGTAGGTGGATCATCAGTGTTAGAGCTAAAATTAGCATGTTTAAAGTGATTTTCATGCTTCCAGGGGCTCCGGAAGTTAATTAAATACCATTTGGAGGCATTTAATGTTCGAGCAAAAACGGCTGATTTTCGACAAAAGAGATAACACCCCCCCATTACGTCATGCTTCAGAAATGTGGAAAATGGTCCGTTTTCAAATGTTTTATTTTTGAACGTCAGTTCACATTTGTAGGTGGATCATCAGTGTTAGAGCTAAAATTAGCATGTTTAAAGTGATTTTCATGCTTCCAGGGGCTCGGGAAGTTAATTAAATACCATTTGGAGGCATTTAATGTTCGAGCAAAAACGGCTGATTTTCGACAAAAGAGATAACACCCCCCCATTACGTCATGCTTCAGAAATGTGGAAAATGGTCCGTTTTCAAATGTTTTATTTTTGAACGTCAGTTCACATTTGTAGGTGGATCATCAGTGTTAGAGCTAAAATTAGCATGTTTAAAGTGATTTTCATGCTTCCAGGGCTCGGGAAGTTAATTAAATACCATTTGGAGGCATTTAATGTTCGAGCAAAAGCGGCTGATTTTCGACAAAAGAGATAACACCCCCCCATTACGTCATGCTTCAGAAATGTGGAAAATGGTCCGTTTTCAAATGTTTTATTTTTGAACGTCAGTTCACATTTGTAGGTGGATCATCAGTGTTAGAGCTAAAATTAGCATGTTTAAAGTGATTTTCATGCTTCCAGGGGCCCAAAACACAAGATTTATGGAATGGTTAAAAGTGCATGAAAATGGCCAATTTACTCACTCTGAGTTCTCAAAAAGGGTTTCTTCACCCCGGGAAGTTAATTAAATACCATTTGGAGGCATTTAATGTTCGAGCAAAAACGGCTGATTTTCGACAAAAGAGATAACACCCCCCCATTACGTCATGCTTCAGAAATGTGGAAAATGGTCCGTTTTCAAATGTTTTATTTTTGAACGTCAGTTCACATTTGTAGGTGGATCATCAGTGTTAGAGCTAAAATTAGCATGTTTAAAGTGATTTTCATGCTTCCAGGGGCCCAAAACACAAGATTTATGGAATGGTTAAAAGTGCATGAAAATGGCCAATTTACTCACTCTGAGTTCTCAAAAAGGGTTTCTTCACCCCGGGAAGTTAATTAAATACCATTTGGAGGCATTTAATGTTCGAGCAAAAACGGCTGATTTTCGACAAAAGAGATAACACCCCCCCATTACGTCATGCTTCAGAAATGTGGAAAATGGTCCGTTTTCAAATGTTTTATTTTTGAACGTCAGTTCACATTTGTAGGTGGATCATCAGTGTTAGAGCTAAAATTAGCATGTTTAAAGTGATTTTCATGCTTCCAGGGGCTCGGGAAGTTAATTAAATACCATTTGGAGGCATTTAATGTTCGAGCAAAAACGGCTGATTTTCGACAAAAGAGATAACACCCCCCCATTACGTCATGCTTCAGAAATGTGGAAAATGGTCCGTTTTCAAATGTTTTATTTTTGAACGTCAGTTCACATTTGTAGGTGGATCATCAGTGTTAGAGCTAAAATTAGCATGTTTAAAGTGATTTTCATGCTTCCAGGGGCCCAAAACACAAGATTTATGGAATGGTTAAAAGTGCATGAAAATGGCCAATTTACTCACTCTGAGTTCTCAAAAAGGGTTTCTTCACCCCGGGAAGTTAATTAAATACCATTTGGAGGCATTTAATGTTCGAGCAAAAACGGCTGATTTTCGACAAAAGAGATAACACCCCCCCATTACGTCATGCTTCAGAAATGTGGAAAATGGTCCGTTTTCAAATGTTTTATTTTTGAATGTCAGTTCACATTTGTAGGTGGATCATCAGTGTTAGAGCTAAAATTAGCATGTTTAAAGTGATTTTCATGCTTCCAGGGGCTCGGGAAGTTAATTAAATACCATTTGGAGGCATTTAATGTTCGAGCAAAAACGGCTGATTTTCGACAAAAGAGATAACACCCTCCCATTACGTCATGCTTCAGAAATGTGGAAAATGGTCCGTTTTCAAATGTTTTATTTTTGAACGTCAGTTCACATTTGTAGGTGGATCATCAGTGTTAGAGCTAAAATTAGCATGTTTAAAGTGATTTTCATGCTTCCAGGGGCTCGGGAAGTTAATTAAATACCATTTGGAGGCATTTAATGTTCGAGCAAAAACGGCTGATTTTCGACAAAAGAGATAACACCCCCCCATTACGTCATGCTTCAGAAATGTGGAAAATGGTCCGTTTTCAAATGTTTTATTTTTGAACGTCAGTTCACATTTGTAGGTGGATCATCAGTGTTAGAGCTAAAATTAGCATGTTTAAAGTGATTTTCATGCTTCCAGGGGCCCAAAACACAAGATTTATGGAATGGTTAAAAGTGCATGAAAATGGCCAATTTACTCACTCTGAGTTCTCAAAAAGGGTTTCTTCACCCCGGGGAAGTTAATTAAATACCATTTGGAGGCATTTAATGTTCGAGCAAAAACGGCTGATTTTCGACAAAAGAGATAACACCCCCCCATTACGTCATGCTTCAGAAATGTGGAAAATGGTCCGTTTTCAAATGTTTTATTTTTGAACGTCAGTTCACATTTGTAGGTGGATCATCAGTGTTAGAGCTAAAATTAGCATGTTTAAAGTGATTTTCATGCTTCCAGGGGCTCGGGAAGTTAATTAAATACCATTTGGAGGCATTTAATGTTCGAGCAAAAACGGCTGATTTTCGACAAAAGAGATAACACCCCCCCATTACGTCATGCTTCAGAAATGTGGAAAATGGTCCGTTTTCAAATGTTTTATTTTTGAACGTCAGTTCACATTTGTAGGTGGATCATCAGTGTTAGAGCTAAAATTAGCATGTTTAAAGTGATTTTCATGCTTCCAGGGGCCCAAAACACAAGATTTATGGAATGGTTAAAAGTGCATGAAAATGGCCAATTTACTCACTCTGAGTTCTCAAAAAGGGTTTCTTCACCCCGGGAAGTTAATTAAATACCATTTGGAGGCATTTAATGTTCGAGCAAAAACGGCTGATTTTCGACAAAAGAGATAACACCCCCCCATTACGTCATGCTTCAGAAATGTGGAAAATGGTCCGTTTTCAAATGTTTTATTTTTGAACGTCAGTTCACATTTGTAGGTGGATCATCAGTGTTAGAGCTAAAATTAGCATGTTTAAAGTGATTTTCATGCTTCCAGGGGCTCGGGAAGTTAATTAAATACCATTTGGAGGCATTTAATGTTCGAGCAAAAACGGCTGATTTTCGACAAAAGAGATAACACCCCCCGATTACGTCATGCTTCAGAAATGTGGAAAATGGTCCGTTTTCAAATGTTTTATTTTTGAACGTCAGTTCACATTTGTAGGTGGATCATCAGTGTTAGAGCTAAAATTAGCATGTTTAAAGTGATTTTCATGCTTCCAGGGGCTCGGGAAGTTAATTAAATACCATTTGGAGGCATTTAATGTTCGAGCAAAAACGGCTGATTTTCGACAAAAGAGATAACACCCCCCCATTACGTCATGCTTCAGAAATGTGGAAAATGGTCCGTTTTCAAATGTTTTATTTTTGAACGTCAGTTCACATTTGTAGGTGGATCATCAGTGTTAGAGCTAAAATTAGCATGTTTAAAGTGATTTTCATGCTTCCAGGGGCCCAAAACACAAGATTTATGGAATGGTTAAAAGTGCATGAAAATGGCCAATTTACTCACTCTGAGTTCTCAAAAAGGGTTTCTTCACCCCGGGAAGTTAATTAAATACCATTTGGAGGCATTTAATGTTCGAGCAAAAACGGCTGATTTTCGACAAAAGAGATAACACCCCCCCATTACGTCATGCTTCAGAAATGTGGAAATGGTCCATTTTCAAATGTTTTATTTTTGAACGTCAGTTCACATTTGTAGGTGGATCATCAGTGTTAGAGCTAAAATTAGCATGTTTAAAGTGATTTTCATGCTTCCAGGGCTCGAGAAGTTAATTAAATACCATTTGGAGGCATTTAATGTTCGAGCAAAAACGGCTGATTTTCGACAAAAGAGATAACACCCCCCCATTACGTCATGCTTCAGAAATGTGGAAAATGGTCCGTTTTCAAATGTTTTATTTTTGAACGTCAGTTCACATTTGTAGGTGGATCATCAGTGTTAGAGCTAAAATTAGCATGTTTAAAGTGATTTTCATGCTTCCAGGGGCCCAAAACACAAGATTTATGGAATGGTTAAAAGTGCATGAAAATGGCCAATTTACTCACTCTGAGTTCTCAAAAAGGGTTTCTTCACCCCGGGAAGTTAATTAAATACCATTTGGAGGCATTTAATGTTCGAGCAAAAACGGCTGATTTTCGACAAAAGAGATAACACCCCCCCATTACGTCATGCTTCAGAAATGTGGAAAATGGTCCGTTTTCAAATGTTTTATTTTTGAACGTCAGTTCACATTTGTAGGTGGATCATCAGTGTTAGAGCTAAAATTTGCATGTTTAAAGTGATTTTCATGCTTCCAGGGGCTCGGGAAGTTAATTAAATACCATTTGGAGGCATTTAATGTTCGAGCAAAAACGGCTGATTTTCGACAAAAGAGATAACACCCCCCCATTACGTCATGCTTCAGAAATGTGGAAAATGGTCCGTTTTCAAATGTTTTATTTTTGAACGTCAGTTCACATTTGTAGGTGGATCATCAGTGTTAGAGCTAAAATTAGCATGTTTAAAGTGATTTTCATGCTTCCAGGGGCCCAAAACACAAGATTTATGGAATGGTTAAAAGTGCATGAAAATGGCCAATTTACTCACTCTGAGTTCTCAAAAAGGGTTTCTTCACCCCGGGAAGTTAATTAAATACCATTTGGAGGCATTTAATGTTCGAGCAAAAACGGCTGATTTTCGACAAAAGAGATAACACCCCCCATTACGTCATGCTTCAGAAATGTGGAAAATGGTCCGTTTTCAAATGTTTTATTTTTGAACGTCAGTTCACATTTGTAGGTGGATCATCAGTGTTAGAGCTAAAATTAGCATGTTTAAAGTGATTTTCATGCTTCCAGGGGCTCGGGAAGTTAATTAAATACCATTTGGAGGCATTTAATGTTCGAGCAAAAATGGCTGATTTTCGACAAAAGAGATAACACCCCCCCATTACGTCATGCTTCAGAAATGTGGAAAATGGTCCGTTTTCAAATGTTTTATTTTTGAACTTCAGTTCACATTTGTAGGTGGATCATCAGTGTTAGAGCTAAAATTAGCATGTTTAAAGTGATTTTCATGCTTCCAGGGGCCCAAAACACAAGATTTATGGAATGGTTAAAAGTGCATGAAAATGGCCAATTTACTCACTCTGAGTTCTCAAAAAGGGTTTCTTCACCCCGGGAAGTTAATTAAATACCATTTGGAGGCATTTAATGTTCGAGCAAAAACGGCTGATTTTCGACAAAAAGAGATAACACCCCCCCATCACGTCATGCTTCAGAAATGTGGAAAATGGTCCGTTTTCAAATGTTTTATT
>NW_028245409.1:0-16843 GCF_964263255.1 Lissotriton vulgaris
TTACCTACTGGCGATAGCCAGTAGGTATATATAGTTAGGATTTTTTTCCTATGGGACTTTTGAAAATTCTATGTCTAATAACTTTGGCGTTTGTGGACGGAATCGGCTGAAATTTTCAGGAAAATGGCACATTTTGTTTCTGAGCAGCTCCTGAAAATTTGGGGGGGGTTCGTCAAGGGGGGGCCGAGAAAAAAGGGGGGTCCCAAAACGCGTTTTTCCCATGTTAATTTCCATAGGGCGGTTGGACTCACTTTTAGCCCGAACGGCTGAATGGATTTCCACGAAACTTGGCAAAATTGTAGGGACTGTTAGCCCGATGTGCCTTTGCTAGGTCTCAATATATGTGCTTCAGTGGATTTTGAGAAATTAACGTTTAAATCAAGATATATATCTGTAACAGCGCTCCGGGCAGCTATCCGGTTAGCGAACCTTTCGCGTATCGGAACTTTGCAAAGCGAAGCTGATTGGCTCTCCGGTGTCTGTCAACATTCTAAACAGTCCGGTGCGGCCGCCATCTTGTCTCTCGGTAGGATCGAGAGACAAGAGGAGGCCAAAACAAAGGGGGAAATGAAGGAAAGGGGGCAAGGAAGACCCCTCCTGACCCCCTAGGATTGATGAGGGGGATATTATAGAGCCACGCCGGGCCCAAAAAAAAAAAAAAAAAAAATCTGATTTTTTCGCCGTAGAGACGCGTCTTGGTAAGCGAACCGGGCAGCTAACTGGGCAGCTAACCGGGAAGCTAACCGGCAGTGTAATGGGAGTCTGAGGAGTAGCTGATTGGCTGTCAACATTGTAAACAGTCCGGAGCGGCCGCCATCTTGTCTCTCGGTAGGATCAAGAGACAAGAGGAGACCAAAACAAAGGGGGAAATGAAGGAAAGAGGGCAAGGTAGACCCCTTCTGACCCCATAGGATTGATGAGGGGGATATTATAAAACCACGCGGGGCCCAAAAAAAAAAAAATCCTGAGGAGTAGCTGATTGGCTGTCAACATTGTAAACAGTCCAGAGCGGCCGCCATCTTGTCTCTCGGTAGGATCGAGAGACAAGAGGTGGAAAAAAAAAGGTGTAAATGAATGAAAGGGGTAAGGCAGACCCCTCCTGAACCCCTAGGATTGATGAGGGGGCTATTAAAGTTCCCTGCGGGGCAAAAGAAAAAAAAATTGCGATTTTTCGCGGTAAAGGTGCTTCCTTGTACGTTAACCGGGCAGCTAACCGGCAGCGTAACGGGAGTCCGACATATTGTGTTTTTTGAACGTTTGTGATATGTGCACGTGTGGATTTTGTCTAATTAAGGTTAAAAAAATATATATATATCTTTAAGCGTGTTCTGGCGCGCTTACGTTTTGGGTTTGGTTTGCGCTGCAGAGACGATACGTCACGGTTATGCGATGCATCATGAGGCGTCTCACGGGCTACGTGATACGTCACTTAATAAAGAATATATTTTACAGCTATAGATATTAGCTTTTAAAAAACCAATGAAATTCACAGAAAAAACCATAGGTTATAGACCATATATAGTTAGGAATTTGCATTTACAAAACCTTGAAAATTCACTGAAAAAACCATAGGTTATAGACCATATATAGTTAGGGATTAGCATTTAAAAAACCTTATTTTATTTGCACAAAACCATTGAAATTCCATATATAGTTAGTTGCACTAACTATATATCGCGGACCCGCAATCCACTGCTAATGATGTCACATATTACATCATTCATGACATGGTCAGTGACATCACTGAAGACATCACTGATGACATCTCAAATGACATCACTGATGACATCACTGATGACATCTCAAATGACATCACTGATGACATCACTGACATCTCATTTGACATTACTGATTACATCACTGATGATATCATTTATGTGATAATACATCTTCAGACTCTAATATAACCTTAGATACACTCAGTGTAAACAGGCACTCACAGACTGTCACACATCCATGGAGTTACTCACACACCTAGTCAGTCATGCAAAGAATCAATCACATCTCCATTTCCTCAACTATACAGTTATACACACCTTACTTATTCAAACATATAGTAACACATATTTACTCTCTTATACAATCCCTGATACAAGTTCACAATGATTCATACAGCCACTCACACATTCACTGGCTCTTATGTTCAGTTATTTATATATGTCAACTCTCACATGGAGTGTGTTTTACATATGTACTTACTTTGACATGTAGCACTGAGATATCCATTCACTCACCAATATACTCATGCACACAGTCAACTGTCCATACAGCTGTTTCTACATGCACTTTTGAACCCATACACCTAGGGAATCAACTGCTCACACATCTATGCACAGAGTTATACACCTCCCAGCCACCCACACACATACTCAGTCTCCCATACAAATACTTGGGCAACCATTCAATAACCCATATAGTTACTGATATAGCTACTGATTTAAACATGCAGCAGTTTACAGAACAACATAAATAATGATTGCCAAATTAAGACACTTTAATCACTAACCCATACACTCAGTGAGACACATTTAATCATTCTCTCATACAGTCAGTCATGCACCTACTAAATCCTTCATCCAGACACTTATACATCCACTCATTCTTCAATATGTAAGACATATTTTAACTTTACAGAAACATACAGTCACTGGGTGTTGTCATCAGTGATGTCATCAGTGATGTCATCAGTGATGTCATTTGAGATGTCATCAGTGATGTCATCAGTGATGTCACTGACCATGTCATGAATGATGTAATATGTGACATCATTAGCAGTGGATTGCGGGTCCGCGATATATAGTTAGTGCAACTAACTATATATGGAATTTCAATGGTTTTGTGCAAATAAAATAAGGTTTTTTAAATGCTAATCCCTAACTATATATGGTCTATAACCTATGGTTTTTTCAGTGAATATATATATATATATATATATATATATATATATATTACCTACTGGCTATCGCCAGTAGGTATATATAGTTAGGATTAATTCCCTATGGGACTTTTGAAAATTCTATGTCTAATAACTTTGGCGTTTGTGGATGGAATCGGCTGAAATTTTCAGGAAAATGGCACATTTTGTTTCTGAGCAGCTCCTGAAAATTTGGTGGGGTTTCGTCAAGGGGGGGCTGAGAAAAAAGGGGGGTCCCAAAACGTGTTTTTCCCATTCATTTTTCCATAGGGCGGTTGGACTCACTTTTAGCTCGAACGGCTGAATGGATTTGCACGAAACTTGGCAAAATTGTAGGGACTGTTAGCCCGATGTGCCTTTGCTAGGTCTCAATATATGTGCTCCAGTAGTTTTTGAGAAATTAACGTTTAAATCAAGATATATATCTGTAACAGCGCTCTGGGCAGCGATCCGGTCCGCTTACTTTTCGCTTATCGGAACTTTGCGCGCAGAAAGCTGATTGGCTCTCCGGTGTCTGTCAACATTCTAAACAGTCCGGAGCGGCCGCCATCTTGTCTCTCGGTAGGATCGAGAGAGAAGAAGAGGTGAAAAACGAAGGGTGAATTTAATGAAAGGGGGCAAGGTATCCCCCTCTTGACCCCCTAGGAATGCTGTTGGGGTTATTAAAGGGACCCGTGGGGAAAAGAAAAAAAAAATGATTTTTCACGGTAGAAGCGCTTCACGGGCCGCGAACTGGGCCGCAAACTGGTAGCGAAACGGGAATTCGCCATTTTGTGCTTCGTAAATTAAATTACTAGTTATAAGTGGGTACGGGAGACGTATCCTAATCCCCTATGTTTCCTGAGGGTGGGTGAGGAGGCTGATATATGTTGATACATCTCTTCCAGCGGCTGTGCGTGAGCTTTTTTTTTTTTTTTGCTGCGTGACAGTCCGGAGCGGCCGCCATCTTGTCTCTCGGTAGGATCGAGAGAGAAGAAGAGGTGAAAAACGAAGGGTGAATTTAATGAAAGGGGGCAAGGTATCCCCCTCTTGACCCCCTAGGAATGTTGTTGGGGTTATTAAAGGGACCCGTGGGGAAAAGAAAAAAAAAATGATTTTTCACGGTAGAAGCGCTTCACGGGCCGCGAACTGGGCCGCAAACTGGTAGCGAAACGGGAATTCGCCATTTTGTGCTTCGTAAATTAAATTACTAGGTATAAGGGGGTGCGGGAGACGTATCCTAATCCCCTATGTTTCCTGAGGGTGGCTGAGGAGGCTGATATATGTTGATACATCTCTTCCAGCGGCTGCGCCATCTTGCCTTTTTTCGAATGCCACAATTTTGTCGTGCACGGCAGCCATTTTAGATGCCAGGCTGGTCCCAGGCTATCACCTACCCCTGCGGATGTAGTTTATGGCCCCAGCTGTAGAGAATTCAGACATGCCAATCCTCCTGATTCAGGCGTGTGAGTACTGATTTCAGTGCTAGTCTCCCGCCTCCCGATTTCTGCAAGCAAAAACCCGGGGGCATATTACTAACAACTAGCGATAATTTTTGTCTATAACTTGTTTAGAGACAAAAATTATCGCCGCACATCGGCGATTTTTATCGCAGATAAACCTTGCTATTATCGCAGAAAAGTCAGCGATATTCATGTATTATCGACCTAATGCTCTTAGCCATGTTATCCACCTCCCATTGGATAACATGGCTAAAACCTGCTCAGGGCAGGTGTTAGCTTTTGGAGATATTCGCGCTTAGTGCGAATATCTCCAAAAGTTGGTAATAGAAGGTAGCGATGTTAGGGACTGTTTCCAGTCGCTAACATCTTGGCACGCCACTTTGCATGTCATTAGTGATAAGTATCACTGACATGCAAAGCCGGGCCCAAGATGGTCGCTATCTCCTTTTAGGTGTCACTAACTGGTGTTAGCGACAGCTTGATAATAGGGAAATAATTTTATCTCCGCTTTCATGGTTTTTAAAGCCAAAAAAGGGGAGATAAACCCCCTTGCTAATATGCCCCACGATTCCTTGGGGGTTTCAGCTGATAGGGCTTGGTATTGTGTTACATGGTAATTTTTCCATGAAACGTCAGAGGGTCGATGTAGGGGTTCTAGAAGAGGTGATAAACCATTTAAGCCTCATGAACAAGCGCATGGTCTTTTAAAGATTTCTGAAGTACTCGGGGCGGCGGTGTGTGTGTGCCCTCTTTCAGGAGCGGGCGGGGGGGCACTGCCAGCAACTTGCCAGGTCAGGTAGTGTTCAACACGTGCATCACCCTTTCTCTGCTTGCTATTGCGCTCCATGCTTCGGAAAGGTAAGAAAAAGAACGTGCATTTGAGTTTGAAATGTCCGATCCTGCAGCAGCACACTTCCAAAGCCCACACATGACAATAACCCGATTCAAGGCCCCATTCACCCGTTTTTCAAAAAATAGATAACACTCCAACAAAGTAAGATTATAAAACTTTATTAACTTTTAACGATAATGAACAGAACAAAAACTAAAAACATTTAAACATTTATTAACACAAAAAGCAACAATGGTTAGAAGCTGTCTTTTGTGCGAATAGTCCCAAGGCAGCACAACGTGCAGAGTTCTGGACGGCACCCAGGTGATGTCGCCTGGGTGCCGCACTGGTTTAGGGATCCTACAATGCTGCTCCGAAAATTGGCGTGGGGCGTCCCGGGTGGGGCGGGGGGAGGCCTCGTCAGTAGCGGTCTGTTGTGCGAATAGTCCCAAGGCAGCACAACGTGCAGAGTTCTGGACGGCACCCAGGTGATGTCGCCTGGGTGCCGCACTGGTTTAGGGATCCTACAATGCAGCACAGAAAAACAGCGTGGGGCGTCCCGGGTGGTGCGGGGGGAGGCCTCGTCAGTAGCGGTCTGTGTCCAGTGTCACATGGCTGACACAACATGTACGACAGGCACCCAGGTGATGTCCAGTAAACTGCCGCACTGGTTTTGGTATCCTACAATGCTGCTCCGAAAATTGGCGTGCGGCGGCCCGGGGGGGGGGAGGCGGCGTGAACGGGTCTCCCCAGGTGGCGGCCATCTAGCTGAGTTGCGCTCGCTCTTGCGGCCACAGCGTCTCGCTCACCATGTTGTGGAGTTGCTCCCACTCTTGCAGTGCAGCGATAGGCGGCTGCCACATGGCTGTCAAAATGGCGGACGGCTCTTCGGTTTTGGGCCTGGTCCACTGAAATGGCCCTGGGACACCTTGGAAGTCGGACGCTTGCCTGCTAGGGCTTGGGCTCCATTCTCGAAAAGCGTCCCCTCAGCCGTGAAGATTGTATAAAAGTCTTGGGGGCCCCCGACTCCCGCAGGCTTCCGGTGGGGAGCGGCTGCCATGATTGCTCGCGGAATGACCACGACGGAGCCACGAGATGGTGGTGCTCTCATGCTGACGCCAGCTTCAGTCTGAATGATCCAGAAACAAGGTGGGGCTTTCATCGTTTGGGAAAAAAAAATGTTCTAAACCAATGAAAAGTGTTATTTTTAGGTCATATGACCAAGCCTTCCATCTTTAGGAAACCAAAAGTAAAATGAACCAATGAAAAGTTTTATAAACAAGTCACATGACCTGTTATGCGACATAGGGCTACAAAAAGCGTAGAAAATCCGTTGGCACGTGAGGCGGCGTCAGTAGCGGACCGATGTGCGAATAGGCCGAAGGCAGCACAACGCGCCGAGATCCGGATGGCACCGAGGTGGTGTCCAGCAAATTGCCGCACTGGTGTGGCCATCCTACAATGCTGCGCCGAAAGACGGCGTGTCCAGCTGAATTGCGGTCACTGTTGCGGTACAGTGACTCGAACGCGCCGAGATCCGGATGGCGCCGAGGTGGTGTCCAGCAAATTGCCGTACTGGTGTGGCCATCCTACAATGCTGCGCCGAAAGACGGCGTGTTCAGCTGAGTTCCGGTTACTCTTCCGGCACAGTGACTCGAACGCGCTGAGATCCGGATGGCACCGAGGTGGTGTCCAGCAAGTGGCTGCACTGGTGTGGCCATCCTACAATGCTGCGCCGGAAGTCGGCGTGGGGTGCCCCGTTGGCTTATGAGGTGATGTCAGTAGCGGACTGATGTGTGAATAGGTCGGAACCAGCACAAGGCGCCAAGATCCGAATGGCAAGTCCTGGATGTTGAGTGCCTCAGTTGAGATTTCTGAGAAGTGCTTGTAGAACTGTCTGAAGCTTATTTGCACCTGCTGCAGCTTCACTAGGTCCGGCGGAACTTGTTGCCTTTTCCTTTGTGCTTCTTTTCCTACAATGCGTTTCTTCTGAAGACACGACCAGGTCCCTGAATGTGTGCAGGGGGACGCTATTGAATGAATGAACGCGCCGAGATCTGGATGGCACCGAGGTGGTGTCCAGCAAATTGCCGCACTGGTGTGGCCATCCTACAATGCTGCGCCGAAAGACGGCGTGTCCAGCTGAGTTGCGGTCACTGTCAGTAGCGGACCGATGTGCGAATAGGCCGAAGGCAGCACAACGCGTCGAGATGCGGATGGCACCGATGTGGTGTCCAGCAAATTGCCGCACTGGTGTGGCCATCCTACAATGCTGCGCCGAAAGACGGCGTGTCCAGCTGAGTTGCGGTCACTGTCAGTAGCGGACCGATGTGCCGAGATCTGGATGGCCAAGTTTCAAGTTTCATCTGGCAGTTTTTCTCCATCCCTCCTGGATCAAAGAAGGTGAATGCTAAATATGCCACCTGCCTCATCTGAACATATGAAGTTAACTTGTATACACTGTGGTGCTATGCTGTCCTATGGCAACATGAGCACCAACCTGATGAATACGGCATTCGAAAATCATAAATGCCCTAATGCACCCAAGAAGTAATTTTTTTTTTGCTCCAGTTGAGCCGTTTTCAATGCCTGTTTTTTGTTGTTTCCCCTCCATCAAGAACAAAACAAAAATACAAGGCGCTAAGATCCGAATGGCAAGTCCTGGATGTTGAGTGCCTCAGTTGAGAGTTCTGAGCAGTGCTTGTAAGACTGTCTGAAGCTTATTTGCACCTGCTGCAGCTTCACTAGGTCCGGCGGAAATTTTTTCCTTTTCCTTTCTGCTTCTTTTCCTACAATGCGTTTCATCTAAAGACACGACCAGGTCCCTGAATGTGTGCAGGGGGACGCTATTGATTGAATGAAAATGGCGGCTTGACACAAAGCTGACTCAAGCGTTACTGTTGGTGCTATACAGACAAAAATTGGTTTTCAGTTTGTACATTCTTCAGGTTTTTTTTCCATCTAAGTCTGATTGAGAGTTTGTAGAAAAATGGCTTCAGATTTTCCACATACTACTCTTCAACATTCTTCCTAAATGTAACAATGTGAAACTCACTAGGAGAACGGCTGTTTCTGTTTCCTTTCAAAATGCTGCCACCAATATTTTCTGAATAGAAGACACCATCTTGTAACATAAAGGGCCGAAAGGGGTTCTGGTCTGGCCAATGGTTGGTGGAGACATTTTGACTATATCTTGGACCTGCCCGGCCTCGCCCAAAATGGCGCCGGTATAAATGGGACTCGTAACTCTTTGCCCGCAAATGTATATCTAGAAAATGTTATTGTAAGTGGCCCTGTCGTATTTTAATTACAAAATGTACGTCCACCGATTCCGCAACTGTTAGACACCTTTGTTCTTGTCACCTAATGGCCCGCTCGTTACGTTCCTCTACAGTGTAAATGTCTCCTCATCATATACGATTTGAGTTTGCTCCGTGGCCGGCCCACGTGGTTATAGGCCCGTATTTGTATACTGACATTTTCACAATAAAGGTTTTTAAAACAAAACACGGTAGTAGTATTTTCATTTGTAAAGTTTTTACTTTTAGTGACTGTTTTGGAATCAGTAAAAGGCAAGTGAAATAAAGCAGTCCAATTACATGACGGATAAAAGGTATAATATGTAGGAACGCAGTAAAGATAAATGGTCAAGGGCAGTTGTGTTTTTCATGTCTGCAACATAAAGTGATCGATAAGAATCTGATAATCAGGCGTATCGGCGACTAAGACAGCAGGCCGAATCTCTTTTACTCAACGGCTCCGTCATGGAAGGAAGAAACGCCCTTTTTCTCGAAAAAGGAATATATTTTACTTGCAAGACAGTTGTAAATTTTCCGGGAAAGTACATTAGCCTGGAATATTATAACATATGTTTGAAAAAAAAATATTGTTCGAAAATAATAAAAAGCGTAATTTTTAGGTCATATGACCAAGCTTTTCATCATTAAATTAACAAAAGTAAAATGAACCAATGAAAAGTTTTATTAACAAGTCACATGACCTGTTATGCTTACGTTACGCGCTGCGCGCCGCGCCTCGGATCACTTCCGGGTGCGCTAACGCGGCGTGTCATAAAACGCATTACGCGACAACGTAGGTCAAGAATATAGTCTAAATGTCTCCACCAACCACCGTTCAGAACACAACCCCTTTCAGCAGTCCAAAAAGTTCTGTTAAATGACAACAGAGGGGACAGGCAACAAGAACCATCAGTCAAAGAGGGGAGGGCAAGTTCTTCTCTTCCGGGTCATGTTGGGGCGCTACCGGAACTGATCGAATTGGTAGTCTACAGTGTTTCTGGATGTTTCAGACTAAAGCTGGCGTCAGCATGAGACCACTACCATCTCGTAGCTCCGTCGTGGCCATTCCACGAGCAATCATGGCAGCCGCTCCCCACCAGAAGCCTGCGGGAGTCGGAGGCCCCCAAGACTTTTGTAGAATCTTCACGGCTGAGGGGACGCTTTTCGAGAATGGGACCCAAGCCCTAGCAGACAAGCGTCCGAGTTCCAAGGTGTCCCAGGGCCATTTTAGTGGACCAGGCCCAAAACCGAAGAGCCGGCCGCCATTTTGAGAGTCGTGTGGCAGCCGCCTATCGCTGCACCGCAAGAGCGGGCGCATCTCAACTACATGGTGAGCGAGACGCTGTAGTCGCAAGAGCGGGCGGAAAACAGCTGAATGGCGGAAGAGGCACAGTGTAGCAAAAGCGGGCGGAATGGCAACTAAAACGATAAAGGGGCGCCCCACTACAGCTTGTCTTCAGGTCAAACGGATTTTGGGACAAGGTCCAGAATTGAAGAGTCATCAAAAGGCAAAAAGTTCCGCCGGACCCCGGGAGCCGGCCGCCTATGTCGGGGGCGATCTCAGGCTACACCAGTGCTATAAGACTTGGGGAGGGTGTCGGAGCCAAGCGTCTTCTCCGAGTCCATGGCCATCACACCGCCCCTCAGGGGCCTCCGTCAAGCTGTTTAGGAAGGTAACATATCACATTGTTTTCTAATGCAGTCAGGTCCACAAACGACACTCACTTACTTTGAGAATAGTGAAGCTGCAGTAGGTGGAAATAAGCTTCAGACAGTGTTACAAGCGCTGCTCAGAACTCTTAACTATGGCACCCAACATCCAGAACTTATGCTATTTGAGAATGGTAGTGACATCGAAGCATCTCAGGGACCAAAACCATTAACGTACTTTCACGTATGAAAATCTTACTTGGGGAGGGGGCAGGAGCGAAGCGCCCCCTCCCAGTTAGCGCCACCACACCGTATGTTGAAAATCTGAAGCCATCGTTCTACAAAGTCAACCAAACTTGGATTGAAAAATCTAGAAAAATGTACAAACTGAAAACCAGTTTTGGTCTGCATAGCATCAGTAACAACGCTTGAGTCAGCTTTGTGTCAAGCCGCCATTTTGATTCAACAAAGCACAGGCATTGAAAAAGGCTGAAATTCAGAACTCTAAACTATGGCACCCAACATCCAGGAGCTTGCTATCCGGATCTTGGAGCCTTGTGCTGTTTTCGATCTATTCACACATCGGTCCACTACTGATATCATCTTATAAACCAACGTTATGTAAATAGTTTTTTAATAAAATGTTTTACCCTGTTTCTTTGCTGGTGTGTTGTCTATATTTTTAATATTTGCATAGGGTTTGTCATTATTTTGTGCGGGATGGGTGATGGAGCCGAGCTGTCTTGCAGCCCTCATGGTGTGGAGCTCAGTTCATCTCACTATTTTCGTATTTCTCAAGAAGGGTTGTTCCTAATATTTCTATTTTAGCGAGGTCAAAAAGAGATCCAATTAGTGGCCTACTGATTTTGCTCGATTACTTTTATTTTTTTACACGATTTTTCACTATCTGCAAAGACTAAACAGAGTATTGCGACTTTGTGCTTGTTTGTAAATAGAGAATGATCCAAAGAGAACCAATTCTAAAACAGTAAATGCTTGGACAACAATCAATCAAATGGAGAGACAAGGAGGCACGACGGATTACAACGGGGGTAAAGGCCTGCGTTAACTACCCTTCAGTATCTGCAAAGAGAGAGTACTACTAAGGCAAAAGAGGGGAGGGGGGGGGGCAGCGTTCAAAGCACATCAGCGTGCATAAATACGAAAATGTTTTTATCTATCACGTACTTGACATTTTAAAGCTTTTCATATTTGCTATTAAAAAACCAATGAAATTCACAGAAAAAACCATAGGTTATAGTGGATATATAGTTAGGAATTTGCATTTACAAAACCTTGAAAATTCAATGAAAAAACCATAGGTTATAGGCCATATATAGTTAGGAATTAGCATTTA
Organism: Lissotriton vulgaris; assembly: GCF_964263255.1. Classification (NCBI taxonomy): domain Eukaryota; kingdom Metazoa; phylum Chordata; class Amphibia; order Caudata; family Salamandridae; genus Lissotriton; species Lissotriton vulgaris. The sequence goes on from NW_028245409.1 coordinate 11,495, forward strand.
CAAAACCTTATTTTACTCGCATAAAACCATTGAAATTCCATATATAGTTAGCTAACTATAAGCGCTAACTATATATCGCGCACCCGCAATCCACTGCTGATGATGTCACATATTACATCATTCATGACATGGTCAGTGACATCACTGATGACATCACTGATGACATCTCAAATGACATCACTGATGACAACTCAAATGATATCAATGATGACATCTCAAATGACATCACTGATGACATTACTGATGACAACTCAAATGACATCACTGATGACATCTCATTTGTCATCACTGATCACATCACTCATGTGATAATACAATGAACCTCTTCAGACTCTAATATAACCTTACATACACTCAGTATAAACAGACACTCACAGACTGTCACTCATCCATGGAGTTACTCACACACCTAGTCAGTCATGCAAAGAATCAATCACACCTCCATTTCCTCAACTATACAGTTATACACATCTTACTTATTCAAACATATAATAACACATATTTACTCTCTTATATAATCCCTGATACAAGCTCACAGTGATCGATACAGCCACTCACACATTCACTGGCTCTTATGTTCAGTTATTTATATATCTCAACTCTCACATGTATTGTGTTTTACATACGTACTTACTTGCACATGTAGCAATGAGAAATCCATTCACTCACCAACACACCCATGCACAGTCAACCGCCCATATAGCTGTTTCCACATGCACTTTTGAACTCATACTCCTAGTGAATCAACTGCTTACACATCTATGCACAGAGTCACGCACCTCCCAGCCACCCACACACACACTCAGCCTCCCATTCAAATATTTGGGCAACCAATCAATAACCCATATGGCCACTCTTATAGCTACTGATCAACACATGCAGCAGCTTACACAACATCAAACATACTGATGCACGAATTAAGACAGTTTAGTCACTAACCCATGTACTCAGTGAGACACATTTAATCACTCACTCATACAGTCAGTCATGCACCTACTAAATTCTTCATCCAGACACTTATACATCCACTCATTCTTCAATATGTAAAACATATTTAAACTTTACAGACACATACAATCACTGGATGTTGTGATCAGTGATGTCATCAGTGATGTCATTTGAGATGTCATCAGTGATGTCATCAGTGATGTCACTGACCATGTCATGAATGATGTAATATGTGACATCATCAGCAGTGGATTGCGGGTGCGCGATATATAGTTAGCGCTTATAGTTAGCTAACTATATATGGAATTTCAATGGTTTTATGCGAGTAAAATAAGGTTTTGTAAATGCTAATTCCTAACTATATATGGCCTATAACCTATGGTTTTTTCATTGAATATATATATATATATATATATATATATATATATATATATATATATATATATATATATATATATATATATATATATATATATATTCACAGAAAAAACCATAGGTTATAGACCATATATAGTTAGGAATTTGCATTTACAAAACCTTGATAATTCACTGAAAAAACCATAGGTTATAGACCATATATAGTTAGGGATTAGCATTTAAAAAACCTTATTTTATTTGCACAAAACCATTGAAATTCCATATATAGTTAGTTGCACTAACTATATATCGCGGACCCGCAATCCACTGCTAATGATGTCACATATTACATCATTCATGGCATGGTCAGTGACATCACTGATGACATCACTGATGACATCTCAAATGACATCACTGATGACATCACTGATGACATCTCAAATGACATCACTGATGACAACACCCAGTGACTGTATGTTTCTGTAAAGTTAAAATATGTCTTACATATTGAAGAATGAGTGGATGTATAAGTGTCTGGATGAAGGATTTAGTAGGTGCATGACTGACTGTATGAGAGAATGATTAAATGTGTCTCACTGAGTGCATGGGTTAGTGATTAAAGTGTCTTAATTTGGCAATCATTATTTATGTTCTTCTGTAAACTGCTGCATGTTTAAATCAGTAGCTATATCAGTAACTATATGGGTTATTGAATGGTTGCCCAAGTATTTGTATGGGAGACTGAGTATGTGTGTGGGTGGCTGGGAGGTGTATAACTCTGTGCATAGATGTGTGAGCAGTTGATTCCCTAGGTGTATGGCTTCAAAAGTGCATGTAGAAACAGCTGTATGGACAGTTGACTGTGTGCATGAGTATATTGGTGAGTGAATGGATATCTCAGTTCTACATGTCAAAGTAAGTACATATGTAAAACACACTCCATGTGAGAGTTGACATATATAAATAACTGAACATAAGAGCCAGTGAATGTGAGAGTGGTTGTATGAATCATTGTGAACTTGTATCAAGGATTGTATAAGAGAGTAAATATGTGTTAGTATATGTTTGAATAAGTAAGGTGTGTATAACTGTATAGTTGAGGAAATGGAGGTGTGATTGATTCTTTGCATGACTGACTAGGTGTGTGAGTAACTCCATGGATGTGTGACAGTCTGTGAGTGCCTGTTTACACTGAGTGTATCTAAGGTTATATTAGAGTCTGAAGATGTATTATCACATAAATGATATCATCAGTGATGTAATCAGTAATGTCAAATGAGATGTCAGTGATGTCATCAGTGATGTCATTTGAGATGTCATCAGTGATTTCATCAGTGATGTCATTTGAGATGTCATCAGTGATGTCATCAGTGATGTCACTGACCATGTCATGAATGATGTAATATGTGACATCATTAGCAGTGGATTGCGGGTCCGCGATATATAGTTAGTGCAACTAACTATATATGGAATTTCAATGGTTTTGTGCAAATAAAATAAGGTTTTTTAAATGCTAATCCCTAACTATATATGGTCTATAACCTATGGTTTTTTCAGTGAATTTTCAAGGTTTTGTAAATGCAAATTCCTAACTATATATGGTCTATAACCTATGGTTTTTTCTGTGAATTTCATTGGTTTTTTAAAAGCTAATATCTATAGCTGTAAAATATATTCTTTATTAAGTGACGTATCACGTAGCCCGTGAGACGCCTCATGATGCATCGCATAACCGTGACGTATCGTCTCTGCAGCGCAAACCAAACCCAAAACGTAAGCGCGCCAAAACACGCTTAAAGATATATATATATTTTTTTAACCTTAATTAGACAAAATCCACACGTGCACATATCACAAACGTTCAAAAAACACAATATGTCGGACTCCCGTTACGCTGCCGGTTAGCTGCCCGGTTAACGTACCAGGAAGCACCTTTACCGCGAAAAATCGCATTTTTTTCTCACCCCCCAGGGAACTTTAATAGCCCCCTCATCAATCCTAGGGGTTCAGGAGGGGTCTGCCTTACCCCTTTCATTCATTTACACCTTTTTTCCACCTCTTGTCTCTCGATCCCACAGAGAGACAAGATGGCGGCCGCTCCAGACTGTTTACAATGATAACAGCCAATCAGCTTCTCCTCAGACTCCCGTTACACTGCCGGTTAGCTGCCCGGATGGCGTACCAAGACGCGTCTCTAAAGCGAAAAAATCGGAATTTTTTTTTTGGGCCCAGCGTGGCTCTATAATATCCCCTCATCAATCCTAGGGGGTCAGAAGGGGTCTACCTTGCCCCTTTCCTTCATTTCCCCCTTTGTTTTGGCCCCCTCTTGTCTCTCGATCCTACCGAGAGACAAGATGGCGGCCGCTCCGGACTGTTTACAATGTTGACAGCCAATCAGCTACTCGTCAGACTCCCGTTACACTGCCGGTTAGCTTCCCGGTTAGCTGCCCAGTTAGCTGCCCGGTTCGCGTACCAAGACGCGTCTCTACGGCGAAAAAATCGGAATTTTTTTTTTTGGGCCCAGCGTGGCTTTATAATATCCCCTCATCAATCCTGGGGGGTCAGAAGGGGTCTACCTTGCCCCCTTTCCTTCATTTCCCCCTTTGTTTTGGCCTCCTCTTGTCTCTCGATCCTACCGAGAGACAAGATGGCGGCCGCACCGGACTGTTTAGAATGTTGACAGACACCGGAGAGCCAATCAGCTTCGCTTCGCAAAGTTCCAATAAGCGAAAAGTACGCGAACCGGATCGCTGCCCGGAGCGCTGTTACAGATATATATCTTGATTTAAACGTTAATTTCTCAAAATCCACTGAAGCACATATATTGAGACCTAGCAAAGGCACATCGGGCTAACAGTCCCTACAATTTTGCCAAGTTTGGTGGAAATCCATTCAGCCGTTCGGGCTAAAAGTGAGTCCAACCGCCCTATGGAAATTAACATGGGAAAAACGCGTTTTGGGACCCCCCTTTTTTCTCGGCCCCCCCTTGACGAACCCCCCCCAAATTTTCAGGAGCTGCTCAGAAACAAAATGTGCCATTTTCCTGAAAATTTCAGCCGATTCCGTCCACAAACGCCAAAGTTATTAGACATAGAATTTTCAGAAATCCCATAGGGAAAAAATCCTAACTATATATACCTACTGGCGACCGCCAGTAGGTAATATATATATATATATATATATATATATATATATATATATATATATATATATATATATATATATATATATATATATATATATAATTCTCTTCACTCCAATGCTAGTGCCATGCAAGTGTAAAATAAGGTCTCTCTGCTGCTTGGTTGCCCAGCCCAGGCTAAAGGCAGAAAGTTCCTTGTAGACGTTTTTATAACCACAAAGCATATCATGCCCCATAACCCTCAAATGCACATGGACAGTTCCACCTGCTTGGACTTCTACCAGACTACCCCTAGCATCACATGGCTCGCCTACTGGAGACAGCACACACAGGCTGTAGGTATAGTATGAAGCTCAGTCACACTAGGCAGTGTTTTAGCACAGTCAGCATGCCACCTCTATTCATGTCATGGGGCCAGTGGAATCAGTGCAATGCTAAGTGGGGGATGGTATATGTGAAGGCCCACAATGCATGATTACTAGGGTTGCACATGGCCACAATGGGGAGGCCCGAAGGTCTGGATTGCCCGATGTCTCCCCTAGAGGCGGTGTGCAAACCAGGGCATTAAACATCAGGCCTGTGCTTCACCCTTGCACCTCTAGGCCTAATCACTACTGCCAAGCCAATGTCTGCAGTCTCCAGATGACACCAGGCATTATTCCAGTGCGCCATGTTCAATGCCAGGGGATTGCTGTCTTTTGTGCGGGCAGCGGGGTGAGCAGGAACTCGAATAGGAGCTTGCCATAGACATTGCCCTTGCCCGTGCATAAGTCGTAGTCTGCGCAGTACAAAGGACATCAACAGGGCTTTCGCTTTATCTTGATCACGGTGGGGATGGCTGCTAGCATCCTGCATCCTGTTCCTGTGTCTGTGTCACACCCACTGCTGTCCAAAGCTCCTTC
>NW_028245410.1:0-16944 GCF_964263255.1 Lissotriton vulgaris
GATGCATCATACTCGGTTGATCAGACTCTCCCGTTTCGAGTTGGTCGGAAACCATTACCAAACCAATTCAGTCAGAATGATTTCCGAACCGCATTGGAATGTGCCCCAAAGTATGAATTAAATGACAGACTTGCATAGAATGTCAAAGAGACCAAAATAATTTTAAATAAGTGTGTCATAGATCCCGAAAATAACATATTTGACAGGGTTTAAGACAGAAAAGGTGCAACAATATGTGGTGAGATATGACATAATAGGAGCATGGCCTCCTCGAGATAACACAAAATAATACAATTTATTAGTACAATGAACATTGATTAGGCTTCTAATTAGCTGTTTTTCCAAAATGAAAAAAATTCCAGCAAGATGTAGGACTTATTATTGCGCAAACTTTAACTAAAATAGTCCTTGTCCAAATGTGGATAAATCTTGAAATGATGCAAAACAAATATTCTTCTTCAACAGTCTGTTAAAATTTCAAGGAACAGATGTGGGCAGAAACGTTCTTCAAAGCTATGCGGGCAGGATACTATTCACCTATGTGGGCATAAATACCTATCATCAAGTCTAATCTAACCTGGTGAAAACGTTAGTTTTATTAGGATGTAGACATATTTCTGGAAATCTTCGGCAAAAATGAAATATTCATAATTTAGTGAGTTATGCTGGCACACATTAAATTCTTAAATATTCAAATAAAAAATTATTCTCAAAGTGTCAAAAATTCAATTCCATTGCTTCATATGGAAATTGTTCACTGGTGTTTATCTTTGGGCTCATTTTGTGTGCAAAATTACAGAGAAATCGAAAATCTCTCAGATCTCTCAATGTCTCTTCATTTTGGCACAATTTTTGCCAGATATGCTCATTCAGGAGCAGTGTACTCCTTGTTTGCTTCTCTTACACTTTGTCAGCCAAATCTGTTACAGGTTCAGTTGATTGTTCTTAATTTCTCTTCGGACTGTTAAACTTTCCCTCACACCTTCAGACTATTCAGCTTCAAATGAGCTTATATCTAATGGTTCATTTTTTTTACCTGTCCCACTTTTATCTTCATTTGTGTCTTGATTTGCTGCTCCTACAACTGGAATGCCTTGGTTTGCTCCTGGGTTCTTCACAGTTCAATGTTTGTTTGATTTTGCTGTTGTTCTTGAATTCTTTGTTTCCGCCACTCTGGATCCACATAGTGAGCTCGAGCTTGTGTCAGCAAATTAGCAGCTTGTATCACTGCTTCTTTATTTGTAGTCCACACTTTTTTTGTGGGAGATGCATTGATCCAATACACCAAACCTGCATACTTCACATCAGGGGTCATCACCAATATGACTTGGAGAAGCCCATTCCACATATGCAAAAAAAGATGCCCTTCCAAACATATTTCTTCAACAGAACCCAAACCTTTTTTTCTAGGTTGTGGGAGGATTTATTTCTTGCTGAGGGTGTAACAAGCTTCAACTATTGAGAGTTCAATATCAACCAACCCTTTGTATTAAACCAGAAACAGATCATCAGTAATATCCAGAAGCAATATCATGAATCCTCATTGCTCTCGCACCAATATTTCAATCTCGGTAAAGGTAACTATCAAAGATTTGTACATTTACTGATTACTGCGGCCAACCATTCCTGGAACAACCCTCATTTCTCTGTGTGTAGTTTGGGGGTTCATTCTCAGAATCACATCAACACATCCTTTGGACAGCTTCTTCATTCCCTTCTCAATTTGGTGTCCCAAATAAAAAACTTCTTTTTGGCAGTACTTCCTTTTGGAGGGGAGCCTTCATGCCCATTTTCTGCCAGATGATTTAATAAAGCAGACCCCTTTTGATTTAGCTGCAATCATCAAATCATCAATGTAGTGAACGTGTTCTGAACCACAGGGCAATTTTAAACGTTCCAAATTTTCTTGAGCATTTATGAAAATTTTGAGGGAATTTTTTGTATACCCCTGTGGAATCTTACTCCAAGAAAGACATTTATTTTGTAATCTCAATGCAAAATTATACTGACTATCCTGATGATAAGGAATGGAGGAAAATACTGAACACAACCCTGATCAACAACCTCGCCAACCACAGACTCAGACAATTCGTCACCACACCCACCCACTCCGCCGGCCACATGCTTGACCCCTTCTTCTCCGCAAGCTCCCACGTCTCCTTCAACCACACCACCGAACTCCACTGGACCGACCATCACTACATTCACTGCACCTTCCCGAAACCCACCATGCAACATGGCACCAAACAGATCCCCCACCGCTGCTCGGGCAAAGTCACCGAAGACCAGCTAACCACCACCTTCGCCCGAAGCCCACCCCCGACCCCAACACCGCCACCCGCAATGTCATACAATGGATCGACGACTGCACCAACACCCTCGCCCCGATCAAGAAACCCTCCAACAGACACACCAGCAAGAAAGCCAGCTGGTTCACTGAAGACCTCCCTGCCTCCAAGCAAAACTGCTGTAAGCAAGAGAAGCAATGGCACCGGAAACAGGCATTGGACAGCTACGCAGTCCACAAGAACGCCACCCGCAGACACCATCATCTCATCAGATCCGCCAAACGAGCCTCCTTCAAAGACCAACCTAGACAACAACGCACACAACAGCAAAGAGCTCTTCAACATCATGAAGGAACTCTCCAACCCTAGCTCCAACACCAACGACATCCGACCTTTGCAAGACCTGTGCGACTCCCTTGCCACCTTCTTCCATCGCAAGATCGCAGACATCCATAACAGCTTCACTGGCACGACCGTCCCGACCACGACTGAGACCTATGTCCCCACGGCCACCATCCGCTCCACCCCCCTGTTCTCCTTGACCAACAAAACGACTACGGAGAGCTGGAAGCACGCCAAGATCAACACCTTACTCAAAAAACCCAAGGCTGACCCCAAGGACCTCAAAAACTTCTGTCCCATCTCCCTGCTCCCGTTCCTGGCGAAGGTCATCGAGAAAACCGTCAACAGACAACTGACCAGCTACCTCGAGGAGAACAGCATCCTGGACCCATCCCAGTCTGGGTTCCGCAGCAACCATAGCACCAAAACTGCCCTCATCGCCGCCACTGATGACATCAGGGCCCTGCTGGACAACAGAGAAACCATGGCCCTCATCCTCCTGGAACTATCAGCCTCCTTCGACACTGTCTGCCACCACACCCTACGCACACTCCTCCACAACGCTGGGGTCCAAGACTAGGCTCTGGACTGGACCACTTCCTTCCTCTCCGGCAGAACCCAGAGCGTCCACCTCCCCTCTCTCTGCTCCGAAGCCACTGAGATCATCTGCGGTGTACCCCAAGGCTCATCCCTCAGCCCAACATTGTTCAACATCTACATGGCACTGCTCGCCCATGTCGCCCGACTGCATGACCTCAACATCATCTCCTACGCCGACGACACCCAGCTGATCCTCTCCCTCACCAAGGAGCCCCTCATCGCCAAAACTAACCTCCACGAAGGAATGAAACCCATCGCTGAGTGGATGAATAACAGCTGTCTGAAGCTACACTCAGACAAGATGGAAGTCCTCATCCTTGGCTCGACCCCCTGGCCTGGGATGACTCCTGGTGGCCGACCGCACTGGGAACAGCTCCAACACCCACCGACTACGCACGCAACCTAGGGTTCATCCTCGACTCTACTCTCTCCATGACAAAGCAGGTCAACGCCATCTCGTCCTTCTGCTTCAACACCCTCTGCATGCTCCGCAAGATCTAAAGGTGGATTCCCACCGAAACAAGATGAACGGTCACCCAGGCCCTCGTCAGCAGCAGGCTGGACTACAGAAATGCCCTCTACGCAGGAGCCTTGGCCAAACTCCTGAAACGACTTCAACACACCCAAAGTTCCTCTGCACATCTGATCCGCGACATCCCTTGCCACAGCCACATCATACCCCACCTGAGAGACCTGCACTGGCTCCCCGTCAACAAGAGGATCACCTTCAAGCTCCTCACCCATGCACACAAGGCGCTCCACAACACCGGACCAGCATACCTCAACAGACGACTCAGCGTCTACACCCCCAACCACCAGCTCCGCTGATCTCGCTCTTGCCACAGTCCCCCGCATTTGAAAAGAAACCTCCGGCGGCAGATCATTCTCCCACCTTGCCGCCAAAACCTCGAACACCCTCCTCATCCTCCTAGGGCAGACTCAGGACCTGCTAGCCTTTAGAAGACTCCTCAAGACCTGGCTATTCGAGCATTAGCAGCACCCCCACAGCGCCTTGAGACCCTCACAGGTAAGTAGTGCACTTTAAAGTGTTCTGATTGATTGATTGATTGATTGATTGAACACAGATCAATCATTATAAACCATTCTGCATCTCCTGTAGTTAAAAGATCACTGCTGGATTTGGCACCACTAAAGAATCATTATATCATTTATTTTACGCTGGTCTTGAACTGAATAGATCTGGAACGATCACGGATAGACCCGGGCAAAACTTTAATTATGCCAGCTTAATTGACATACTTTTCCATAACAACATTCACAAAACATTGCAGAGATTACAACTGTACACTGTATTGTGTAATTTTGGGGATACATTTTAACATAAAATGGACAAAATGTTTTACTTGAGCACACCATTCCGGTAATAATTGTGAGTGCAAAAGTACATATCTGAATAAGAGCTGCAGTTCCTCTAATGTGGGAAGCAACAAACCTTTCAGGTAGAATTTTTACTCAAGTGGACTGTTTGAGCATTTTTTTAACACGATACTGCAAATCTGAAAGCAAGTGTCATTCCGTTGAACTCAAGACCAGAAATCAAAAAAAAAATTGAGTTTAATTTTTATCAATACTTTTTCAGTTCTAGATGAATTTTGAGTAATTCAGCATAATTCCACATAAAGTTGTGGTACATTTGCATAGCTACTACAAATTATGTATGTTTTGTGGACCAGGTAGCACACACAGCAATCAAAAATGATACTAGATAGACATTAGCCACACTTTCTACCAAAGTCACTCAGCCTGGATTGGTCAAATGGGAATTCTGACTGTACGTGCAAATTTCAGAAAATGTTGATTAAGTACTTTAATATTTTTGCCACAAATGTAATTTTGGCTTAAATCACTATGTATTATTCTACATAATGTGTTGTAAATCGTAAATCGTAAATCATACGTTCTTATATAGCGCCTTTCACCGTAAGGTCTCAAGGAGCTTGCTTTGGGAACCCGTCCTGGCCTTTCCCTGCGAGATTACCCCTACTGGGCATCCACAAGGTGCAGACCAGGCATCCCATTGTGGTGGGGCCGTAGTGGAGATTAAGCAAGCTATTGCCCAGAGTTGCAGAGTGTGAACCCACGATTCGAGTAGGCACTGAGGTGAGAATTATCGAGTCCGTGGACATTTTGAACTCAGGCCCTGCCGCGTCGGGGATTGAACCCTGGTCCCGGCTCTGACATCAGGGACTGCCTCCTCTAACCGGTGAGCCACACTTCTCCAGAACTGGGGATGCAGGCATATTCCTATTAAAATGCCTCAATTCTGCATGCTCTCTATAGAAGCCGATAGGACTGGAACCTTTGACTGTATCATCCCAATCTGTGACATTTAACTCATACTAGGCATGGTAACCGTTTGCAACTCATCCTGAAATCTATTATCATTAAATCTACAACTTTGTTTCAAAAGGAATTCTTGATCACCTATATAAGCAACAGTTCTCATTTGTGCGTTTATTTTTGGTATTAAAAGCATAGTTAGTAAAACATCTACAGCCAACTCGAGGACCACCATTTCAATTTGCAAAAATTGCACACCATCGCCTGGTGCTAGAAAAGCTCCTTGAACACCTTTTTATAAGAACTTTGCCTGTACTTTGCATAGGCAAGGATCTCATATTATTATTTTACTTGCCAGCACACCACACTATGTTGAATATATGTACTGATATCTTGACACAATCCCAACATGATGTTGAAACAAATACTGACACACCTTTCTTTGCCAGATCACCAACTCCACTATGCTGTCCATAAATCTGCATCAATCAGTCATAATACATATGTATTGATTTGTAGGAATTTGATTTGTTGGTTGAGTGGGGTGTGTACCCTGTTCAAGCAACATACACAATCCCTTTTACGGTGAACCACTAAAGTCACTAAATTAACCTGTGCTTAACCCTCTGGTAGCTTGTCACAAAAGAAGTCAGGCTCCACATAGAGGCAATGTTTAAAGTATTTATACAGTACACAAGCAGTAATGCAGATAAAACACAGCACAATTTAGAAAAGAACATGTTAAACTATTTGACAGCAAAATTACAAAAACTTCAATCAGTAGAAACAAGTTATGAATTTTTAAAGTTTAAGGTAAAACATAGCCCCTAAAACATCAATAATCTAACTGGAGGCTTCTAGTCATGCATGAACGGGCCAAAGCCGAAAAATATGGCCAACCCCCCATATAGATTAGGCCCAGTCGGCACTTCTCTTCAGAGTTACAAGAAATTTGAAGCAAATGTCTCTGGGAAGGTAGACGTTCAGTGGGGCAAGACTGCAGGTGGTGTCCGAGGAGAAGGCGTCATCATTGGTGAGTCGTTGATGGCGTCACAGTGAAAATTTCTACTGTCGGACTTAGTCTCTTTTTTGGAAGCTAAAATCTCCAGCTGAAAGAAGGCTGAAGGGTGTAACCGACAAGAGTCCATGAGGCCAGATAACCATTTTGTGGAAGACCACTGAACATGATTTGCAGCTGTGCAGAAGAATGTACAGAGAGCTGAGGCAAAGTCAGGCTGCGTTGCGATGCACCTTGGGCTTACAAACAAACAAGTTGGTCCCAGTGTCCTCTCGGTTCTCAGAGCAGTTTCTACCCAAAAATGTTATGTCTAAAATTTTGGATTTTGTATCTGGACACCTTTAAAGCCAAGTGTCAATGAATAGAGGGCCAAACTTTTAGAGGCAGGACTCACTCAGCATATGTCCAGGTGTGGGTCTGAGATGGTTGAAGCCTTTTCTGTCCCTGAAGCTCTGACCAGGGGGCCAGTCAACCAGCCCTTAGAATCACTCTGGTAGTCCTGGGTTCAGGAAGTGAAACAAGGCTCAAGCAGGAGGTTAAGCCTCTGTGAGCGCAAGGCAGGCTCCAGGCACAAAAACAGTCCCTCGAGGTGCAGCAAAGCAGTCTTATGATCTACACAGCAGATCACAGCAGCAGGCAGTCTTCTGAGAGTCCTTCAGCAGGCCCAGAAACTGAACTGCAGGACAGGTCCTAGGGTGCTAATTTTGGACCTTGTCCCTTCTTTGATGTAGAAGAAGTTGCTAGAGAATTCCCTTTGAAGTGCACATAGTTTCTTGCCTCCCTTGCCTGGTTCCAAGCTGGCAGTATGAACAATGTATTGGTAACAATTTGTTTGTATAAAGGCAGAGAACAGCCTATTGATTATCAAGTGGGGAGTTGCCCAGTGCCACCCCCCATCCTGCCAGTGATGACCCATACAGGTGCACCTAATCCCTCTATCGTGTGACTGTCTGTGAGGAATAAACAAAGTCCAACTGGTAACTACACACAACATTGTAACCCAAGAGTGAAGGCAACAAATAAATATGGCATGAAGATTTTTACGTTCTTAAAGAACCATTTTCTAAATTGCAACTTAAAATCCCACTTTAAAACTAAAAAGGGTTTTAAATTACAATTTCTCATACACCAAATATGAAAAGTTTACATGTTCCTAATTAAAACTTGGCACAGTGTAATAAGGCAATCTAATGTTATCTTATGGTAGAGATAGGACTCACAGTAGTGAAAGACAAATGTATGAGTTTTTCACTACCAGGATATGTAAAACTTGTCCAATCTTTTAATTACAATGCACCCTGCCCTTGTGGCTACACTGGGTCTACCTTACTTATAAATATTAATAATAATAATAATAATAATAATAATAATAATAATAATAATAATAATAATAATAATAATAATAATAATAATAATATTAATAATAATATTAATAATAATAATAATAATAATAATAATAATAATAAACTTTATTCAGCAGTAATCACAGCCATAAAAGAGACTACTTTTAAAATTAACATCAAATACATTTTTAGCAACAAGTCACCCAAATGTGCAAAGTCACAGAATATCCTTGTGATCATTAGTCACATCAACAATTTCTTGGCCTCAGTGCAATTCTTTGACAGTGAGTCACAATACAGAACAGAGAAACCATGCAAACATTAGCCAGAAACAACCGATACAATAGAACTACACAGACCTGCAGTAATCACAACAATAAAGTAAACTACAGTTAAAATTAATATCTCAATGTAAAAGCGCAAATATCCTTGTGTCCTTCAGTCACATCTAGAGTTTCTTGACACTAGTGCCGCTCTTAAAAATTTAATAACACAAAATAGCGTACAAACGTTAGGTAGAAGCTGCAGATACAATAGTGCTTTGCGTGAGTGCCTAAATCGCTATTCTTTTAAAAGCAATTTAAGAAACAACTGCCTGGGATACGTAAAATAGTTACACAGAAAAACAAAATGTAGTGTATCCTGTGGAGACCTATTGTCGCAACCACATGTATCTCTATCTTTTATATGTGGAACAAAACCAGAGGGGCATGCCATTAAATGGCGGAGCAAGTTCAATCTAAAATGAGAAATTCAAAATCTGTGATGATATTATTTGTAATAAATGAAAAGTTTAAGGTTTGGCTAGGGTTTTTTGCCAAATCAAATTTGCAGTTTAAAACTGCATTCAGGCTGCAATGGCAGGCCTGGGACTTGTTTTGAGAGGCTACTAAAAAGGGTAGCACAATATGTAGTGTAGGCCCACCAGTAGTATTACATTTGCAGCCCCTAGGTATATGGTGTACCACTTTCCTAGGGACTTATAAGTAATTTAAATAGGCCAGTCAGCTATAAATAAATGTTACCACACTTTAGGGGGTGAGCACAAACTCTTTAGCAGTGGTTAGCAGTGGTAAAGTGCACAGAGTCCTGAAGGCACCAACAACAAATTCAGCAAAAATTGGAGGGGTTGCAGCAAAAATATTAAGGGTGACCCTGCAGAGAGGACCAGGCACAACACACCTCATCTGCATTTTGTATTTCTCTTATCATTTTCAACCAACTAACTTGAAACCTTTCCTTTCGAATGCTCATTTACTTGAGTATACTTCAGCATGACAATCTGAGACAGCTTAAAAAGAGGGCGTCTATTTGAAGTTCTTGACCTAGCCAGTATTCTACTGTCTTACACCCGCTCCACAAGTCTTTAGCTACCAAAATCAATAGCAATGCAGCTTGATTGTCCTGAAGTACATTTGCAATAGTCTCAATCATTTCCAGCTCAGAACGCAACTTTTCTGGCTCCTTTATAAGCTTTGTAAAAATGTATGTAACAAAATTGGCCATGTCCAGGGTGCATGCACATATGCTCTCAACTGAAACTTATTTTCAACAACCTATCAAATCACATTATATCGGTCTTGTTGGAAATGGTCTTTTTTGCAGGGTCACCCCAAAATGTTTTTTCTTCCTTCTGTTGTTTGCTGAATTCATTTTTGTTGGCCCTAAGACTCTGGACACAGACTCTGAACAGTTTACCACTGCTAACCATCTGTTCTCTGCTCTAAACATGATAATATTGTCTTATCCACTATTGGCATATTTAATTTCCTTATAAGTCCCTAGTAAAGTGCACTGCATGTGCCGGGCCTGTAGGTTAAATGCTACTGGCAGGCCTGCAGCACTGATTGTGCCACTCACTTAATTAGCCCTTTAAGCATGTCTCAGGCTTGCCATTACAGAGCCAGTGTGTGCAGTTTACAATGCCATTTCAACCTGCAAAAAATAAACCTTTTGCCGGGCCCAAACCTTTTGTTTTTTTTAAATACACGTCACCTAAAGTAGGGCATGGACAACCCAGAAGGCAGGGTGCAATTTATTTAAAAGGCAAGTCATGTAAGTTTTAGTTGTCTTTGGCTACCCTTCCAATTGGTGCCACCCCAGACGTAGACCTTTGGAAGTGGACCTAAGGTGCTTGCCAGCAGAACTGATAAATCTTCTCTGCTGAGTGACGCATCCCTGAGTAGACCTAATGCATCTCCTCGGCTGAGTGGTGTATCCCCGAGCCGAACCTAGGTATCGCTGGTGCTTTATGGATTGGACTAGTCACAAAAGACTTGCATTGCTCGTGCATCTTGGGCCCTGAAGAATCACCTTTGGAACCCCCACTGCGCCAAGCTTTTCATGATGCAAGCTGCTTGCACCTAAATAACAACAGAGCCTGTAAGTCAAATGGTGCTGAGGTGTGACAATTAACACTGGTGTGATTGCACGGAAGTGAACCTAACTAAAGACTATCAACAGTAGCTGATTAAGTCCTATCATTACACATTTTGGTGGGGGAGATGTGGTGAAAGAAACAACAACTCACGTCAGGATGCAATAAGGTTTTGAAAGATTGAGAAAGGTAACAGCCATCACTTCATCTATTCAGGTAACTGAACTAAGAAGTAAAGTGTACTAGTTTAGTTAGTAACCTCTACTGAAGATGAAGAGTTTAGAAGACTTGTTCAATCCACCCACATCATGTTCTAAAAGTGCATGGGGCACACTGCTGGATATAAAGGCTTGAAGGAGAGAGAGCACCAGGTATCGCTGGCATTCCCCTTAGTGTTCAATATAGTTACAGAGGGTAGTAGGACAAGGGTATGACTAACTTCCTTATCTAAATATGCACTTAGATAAGAGACTGAGTGCTGCACAAGTGGCAAAAGTTAACATCCTCAAGTTACAAGACAGACCAAGTGTGTTGTTTTTTCTCTGGCAGCGGGGTAATGTTTGTGTATAAGTAAAGTAAGCAACCTAGCAATTAAATATTTATATTGCAAGGGACTTCAGAATCAGTTAGGATAAGTCTAGGGGAAAAAGTTGATGTACAGTATGTCACTGTTTAGTGTGCAGCTTTTTGTCATTTTAAAAAAACAGGATACGCTAAAAGCAGTGTACAGACAAAAGACAGATTGCAGTCACCACTTTCCCCAAACAAAATATTTGCCCCAACCAATGTCTAAATAAAGGCTAACAAAGTCTTTCTTGGCTCATCTGCCCATCCCAATTCCCACCTCTCTACCCACAACAAAAGTCCCTCTCAATAAAGAAAGTATGTTAAATAAGGGGCTTAGAGGGAGTCTAGTCGGGTGTGAACGTGTTCCACCTCTAGGGTGATAGCAGTGGTGGATTTTTTGGCCGGGATGGAGGTGCTAGCGGCTGGCCAGAGGGACTGGAGGCAGTGGCAGACGCCTCTGTTGACTCTCTCTCCAAAGCCACCAGTTAACAACATTTGGCCTGGATGGGCTCCATCCACCAGCACCGTAGCTGGATGGCTATATCCTGCCATGATGGTGAAACCAGCAGGAGTAGTTGTATCAAGAAAGTAAAGAAAAGAATAAAGACAAATTGCAACTAATGCTCAGTGCAAAGACTTTTTTATATAGTGGCACAGTAGAAGAACATTGCTGTTCCCCTAGGGACATTGGAGGTTTTGATGTGATTAAACACAGGGCCAAGTGTTCCCTGCACATGCATCACAAAAAGCACTGAATGAAAGGAATTAAACCAGAATACTACTAGAATGTTATGTTATTTGTAGATCGCACATTCACCAAATGGTTTCTTGGCACTAGATACAGGAAGTAGCCTGCGGCTCGCTGGGTCATTTGTATGCCTGGGAAAACAACCAGGTTTTTAATTCTCCTGAATAGAGGGTAAGCTGTAGAGGATCTGATGTTAAAAGCAAGAGAGTTCCAAGAATGAGTGGCCAACACCACAAATGTAGAGCCACCTACTCTATTCCGTTTGAATGTAGGGTTAGGTGGGATGACCTCAAGTTCCGAACGGGGATATACCTCTAGATAAGGGTGGAAATAAATTATGGGAAAGTGTTGTGAAGAAATATACGGATGAGACATTCAATTTTAAATGCACAGCGCTATGTTACTGGGAACCAATGTAGCGTCCTCATTAGAGAAGTGGCCGTGTTGCCATCTCGGCTGAGGATAAATTAGTCTGTCTGCCTGATTTTGCACCAACTAAACTTTTTGTTAAATACGTCGGAAGGCCGAAGTAGAGTGAATTTGCATAATCAATATGAGAGATGACGAAAGATAGGACGACCTGAATAAGGTCTTCCTTGCTAAGGAATCTACTAATTTTCCTGATATTCCGAAACTGGAAGAAGCAGGACTGCCTTCCTGGTCTGGGACTTAAAAGAAAGGTTGCTATCGATTGTGACTCCAAGGCTCAAGGCTGAGAAGGATGGCAATGGTGGTGTTCCCAAATCAGCAGGCCAGAGTTCCAAGGATTTCGAAAGCCACTGACTAAGATCAGATCTGTTTTGTCTGGATTCAATTTTAAGTGATTACTGTTCATCCAGTTATGTATATTTAACCCTTTCGATGCTGATGACGAGCTCAGCTCGTCATCACCCACGGGTGTCCTGTGCTGATGACGAGCTGAGCTCGTCATGACAGCAGCAAAATGGCAATTTGCAGCACAGTGCAAAAATCACCGCAGCAGCGATGCGGTTAACATAGTTGTCTGGAAATTCAGGATGGAATCAGGGGTGTTGCTGATGTTGAAGATGAGTTGCAAGTCATAATTAAAGATGCGCACATTCTTTCCCCTAGAGACTGAATTAGTGGGAGAAGGTACAAATTGAACAAGTGCAGGGAAAACAAAGATCCCTGCAGCACACCATAGGTCAATTTAACATTGGGAGCCGTGAATTGGGAGAGTTGAACTGATTGGGAGTGACCATCTAAAAAAGACGTTAGCCATTTGAGAGCAGAGCCCTGCATTCCTGCATCCCAGACACGGTCCACCAGAATTTCATGGACAACCGTGTCGAAAGCCACAGATAGATCAAAGAGCACTAGAGCCTAGGTGTTGCCCTCGTCTGCTTCTTTCCTCATTTCACCTAAAACTGTCAGGAATACTGCCTCAGTTGAGTGAAAAGGACGCAAGCCCGCTTGGTGGGAGTCAAGGAATTGAGAGTGTTCAATAAAAGAGCAGGGACAGTTGGCAATACGGGCTTTAAACACCTAGGCCAAAGAGGGGAGCAGCGAGATATCATGATGGTTCAATAGGACCAAAGGGTCGGCACCTATTTTCTTGACCAGAGGAACTATTACTGCTTCTTTAAATGCTCTTGGGAACAGAGCCCTGAGTTAATGAATCATTCAGAAGAGAGAGGGCAGGATCAGGGCATGCATAGAAAGCTTCCCTCAAAATATGAGGAGAGCAGTTGTGGGCAGGAGATCCAGATTTTACTTTGGTCAGCAAGACCAGTAACACTTCTCTGCTAATTATGGGGAATTGATGCAGAGAGTGAGGATTCCTGGAGACCACTGGCTGGGCATCAAGGGGAAGGTTAACAGGTATGCTGGCTTTAATAGTAATGATTTTATCAATGAAAAAAGCATTCTGAGAATAACATAGTTACTGAGTAGGGACTCATTTTGCTGTAACTCTATCTGGATTGGATAGCTCAATAATAATCACAAATATGTCTTTATTATTTGCAGAGTTCAAGATCTTGTTAAAGAAGCAAGTGGCCTTAGATTTCAGTTGAGCTTGGTAAGTGTCTTTTTTGTCTGGAGAGTAGTTCCGTCTCCAGATGTGTTCAGTGCAGTGCAGGGCTAGTTTTTGAAGTCTTAAGTCTTCTGAGAACCATCTTTGGGCATCACGTCACCTGGAATCAAAGTATTTTGTTATTTTGTTTGAAGGATTTCTTAATAAAAACTAAATAGACACATTGGGCCAGATTATAAGTCAGACAAACCTCGGACCACCATCCTCGTGGTGGTGTGGCAGATCCAGCCACTGCTGCACCCGCGGTTCACTTCCCGATTATGACTCGGGCAGTGGGACTGCACTAGGACCGCCAGTTCCGCTAGGAAACTGCCATTCCCTGGCATTGGAATAGCAATCAGAGGCTGCAAAATGCTTCGTGGGACTGCTGGGACAGCCAAACATATTATGAGTTTCCTCTCTTCTAGGCTTTTCATGGCGGTTCCACCACCATAAATAGCCTGACATAAAGGAAACAAAGAGGGCGTTACAGGGACCACCTGCGCCTGAGACGTATGAGGATGCACACAGAGGGGCATATCATGTGTCCCGCTGTGTGCACCCACACAGGTTCCTGCACAGCATTAACTCACTAGTCCATGCTGTACAGGAATCTTTTGAGGTGCGCCTTTTGTGGTGCCTTTTTAAAAGGCTTTAAAAGGCTTTGCCGCCTTTTATAGGACACCCCCCACCTGCAAAACTACGAATAAATCGTAATCTGACGGGCGAGCAATGCAAGCTTTGGCAGAGCAGTGGCACCGCGGTTTGCTCTGCTGTGCCACCGCTCCGCCAAATTCTCAAAATGTGTCCCTTTGTGTGTAAAAAGAAAAATGACCTCTCATTAATGAGTAAGTTGTATATACAGTACAATTAATAGTATTATTTTATGTAAAATATTATTGGAGGCATGCTAGCATTGGGTTGACTAATCTTTGTAGTCTGAAGCTGGGGCAGATGTAATTGTCAATGTATTATCTTACATGAATTCCAATGGCCCTGCCCTCCTCCGAATGCCTTATGAATAATAATAATAATAGTACCCCACATACATTGCGTATAATGCTGATGTCCTGTCTGCTGTAAGTATGCAGTGGAAAACATATGCACTGAAGTACAGGGAAGGGAATCGAATATATATTTTATTTGACACATTCATCACAGTGTATCCCATCCGCCAAATTCAAAATCAGGCACTTAGTTCCATTTTAGTCTCTGGCCTCGCCCTCCACCACAAAGTATTTTCAACAAATACCTTCACTAGGCAGGAAGGAACTGTCCTCTACTGCAAGGTAAGTTAGAGGGATTTGGTAGAGGTTTCGCCATAGACTAGTGGGGTGTCACTGATCATTATGTGCTAAGATTTTCCTTAGTCAGCCACTCTAGTTGAGGAATGCCATAAGGGAAAATTTGGAACAGGTGTAAATGTGTCATAGAAGTCATTAAATATATACTTGGCCAGAAAATGAGGCTCACGCCAAGAATGTATTATTCCTTTTTTTGATAGACTGGAATAGAACTTAGGAAAGAATAATGTAGTGAAGTAGAAGTAGGAGGTGACTGAGTGGGGACTGGGAAACAACCCATGCTTTCAGTTTGTAATGTATTGAAAACATTGTAATGCTGCATTAACTGAAGCAGACGCACATTGCATAGCCAACTCTACAGTGCCAAATTCAGCCATGCCGAAGTTAGGTCACCAGTGGCAAAATGCATGGGCTGGGAGATGATGATGATGGGTGAGATACCTGCCTCATTTAACATATAGAGTATATTTAATTTGTCAATAAGCAAGCAATGTGACATACCACCACTAGGACTCCTCCCTCTCCAACCCCTTAGGGCTTTTCTGTAGCACTGGCGCTTCTGCTGGTACCAGCACTAGTGGTCTGTGTGGGTAGAAAACAAAAAGTGCTATTTTAGATGCCAGATTCAACTTCTAAGTAATTATTATTATTTGTGAACAAAGTACTACAGCAATGCCTCACTATAATTTGGTTAGCAGTATCTCCTATTGAATCTATCACTTTGGGAGGTTTGTTGATTAACATCTTAAAAAAGCCTGAAAGTCAAGGCAACCAAAACCTTTTTTTTCTCATAATGGATGGACTGAGACTATGATGAGTCATTGAAGTGAAACAATGAAGGGGTGGAATGGTCAATGAAGGACATGTGGACTTGGGTGCCTACTGAAATGGGATCTCATTACTTTCCTGCCATGGAGCACTGTCATGGATCTGCTGATATACTGTATAAATGTCTGATTACACACCACTGGGTGGGTTCATGACCATGGCCACTCTCCTGTTTTGACAGTTTGAGCATGAGCAAGAAAGCGTTCTGAGCAAACATATGTGAGATGAATAAGAGCTTAC
Organism: Lissotriton vulgaris; assembly: GCF_964263255.1. NCBI lineage: Eukaryota > Metazoa > Chordata > Amphibia > Caudata > Salamandridae > Lissotriton > Lissotriton vulgaris. The sequence goes on from NW_028245410.1 coordinate 15,992, forward strand.
TTGAACTCTTCATAGTACCAAAAATTAGTTCTCTTATTCTTACAGCACCACAAAAGTGGGAAAACTAACTAGCAGAAGACAGCCGTAGACAGGAGAAAGAAAGTAACAGAAACATAAAATATGGGAAAAAGGATAATGTAGAGATCAAAAGAACTTAACAAACATGAGATAGAGGAGTTGAAAAAAAGAGACTATAAAAAAAAGAAACAAGGTAAATTATTCTACTATATTGTAGATGTAAAAGTTAGGAAAATAGTATGATCAGGACTTACTGGGGCCAGCAAAACCATCAGCCATGGCACTGGTGGTGATGATGGTTTCATTTGCCATAGCAGTAGTGGTGACAGCCTTTTCACCCAGCTCTGAGGATACTCTCTTGCCTTTGGTTACTGATGTAAGAAATTAAAAAGATTTAAAAAAAAATTGTGGTACAGTTAATCTCTAAAAAAGTTTTTTGACAGACAGGTGCAGTAGCATTGTACTTTTCTACGTTAGATAGTCTATTGCCCTGTTCCTAATTTCCTTAACCTAAGCCCTATTCCTTAACCTAAACTACATTTTGAACTACTAATGCATTGCAGGAAATGATCTTTGCTACCCCACCCCCTTTGATGGGCCAACTCAGTCTCCCTTTTCAATGCATATTACACACCACTGGGAGATTGAGACTGTATGAGCGACATAAAGAAAGGCACAGAGAACACTAACTCCCTGATATACTATTATCTTAGTGACAAGGGCAGAGGAGTGTGCAGCACTTCTTAAATAATCAGCCCAAGTGAGCGCAGAGTAGATATCGCTGAGCAGCTAGCTAGCTCAAGCTGGATCAGATACTATTTGCAGCGTAAACTTAACTTAACTCTGAATGTGAGCAGCATGCTATTTGAATTTTTTTTGCATTTTTAGAAAACTATAAATAATTATTTGTTATTCTGTGCCCACAAACTCAACAC